>NC_057411.1:16684942-16984942 GCF_019320065.1 Cervus canadensis | reverse complement strand
GGCAGAATATGTTGTTAATGTTACAAGTTGTGTCTGCTGCTTTGCAACCCATTTTGAATTCGAATAAGAAAATTGCTCAAATTTGCTTTTTTCTAGCATTATATCTATAGTCTTAAACAAAAATCTGTATGCAGGTCAAGAAGCAACAGGTTGATCTGGACATGGAACAATGGACTAGTTCTAAATTTGGAAAGGAGTAAGTCAAGGCTGTATATTGTCACCCTGCTAATTTAAATTATATGCAGAGTACATCATGCTAAATGCCAGGCTGGATGAAGTACAAGCTGGAATCAAGACTGCAGGGAGAAATATCAATAACCTCAGTCATGGAGATGAAAACACCCTTATGGCAGAAAGTGAAAAGGAAATAAAGAGCATCTTGATAAAGGTGAAAGAGGAGAGTGAGCTGGCTTAAAGCTCAGCATTCAAAAAACGAAGATCATGGCATCCAGTCACATCACTTCATGGCAAACAGAAGCAGTGGAAACAATGACAGACTTTATTTTATTGGGCTCCAAAATCACCGCAGATGGTAACTGCAGCCACAGAATTAAAAGACACTTACTCCTCGGAAGGGCTTCCCTGATAGCTCAGTTGGTAAAGAATCTGTCTGCAATGCAGGAGACCCTGGTTCCATTCCTGGGTTGGGAAGATATGCTGGAGAAGGGATAGGGTACCCACTCCAGTAGTTTTGGACTTCCCTTGTGGCTTATCTTGTAAAGAATCCACCTGCAGTTCAGGAGAACTGGGTTCAATCCCTGGGTTGGGAAGATCCCCTGGGGAAGGGAAAGGCTACCCACTCCAGTGTTCTGGCCTAGAGAATTCCATGGACTGTATAGTCTGCTCCTTGAAAGAAAAGCTGTGACCAACCTAGACAGCATATTAAAAAGCAGAGACATTTCTTTGCCAACAAATATCCTTATAGTCAAACCTATGGTTTTTCCAGTAGTCATGTATGGATGGGAGAGTTGGACCATAAAGAAAGCTGAGTGCCAAAAGACTGATGCTTTTGAACTGTGGTGTTGGAGAAGACTCTTGAGAGTCCCTTGGACTGCCAGGAAATCCAACCAGTCAAACTTAAAGGAAATCAGTCCTGAATATTCATTGGAAGAACTGATACTGAAGCTGAAGCCCCAATACTTTGGCCACATGATGCAAAAAACTGACTCATTGAAGACCCTGATGCTGAGAAAGATTGAAGGAAGGAGAAGAAGGGGATGACAGAGGATGAGATGGTAGGATGACATCACCAACTCGATGGACATGAATTTGAACAAGCTCTGGGAGTTGGTGATGGACAGGGAAGCCTGGTGTGCTACAGTCCATGTGGTCTCAAAAAGCCGGACATGACTGAGTGACTGAATTGATATCTATAATCTAAAATAAATATAAGGTGGATGGTCCTAAAATGGCAGAGAAATAAGATGGGGAGAGTACTTTATCCCCCACAAATTTATCAAAAGATCATTTGGACACTGAGCAAATTCCACAAAACAACTTCTGAATGCTGTCAGAGGACACCAGGCACCCAGAAAAAGCAGTCCATTGTCTTTGAAAGGAGGTAGGACAAAATATAAAAGATAAAAACAGAAACAAAAGAGTTAGGGATGGATACCTGTCCCAGGGAGGGAGTTGTGAAGGAGATTTCCAAACACCAGGAAATGCTCTCACCAGCGGGTCTTTGGGGAGTTTTGGAATCTCAGAGGGCAACATAACCAGGAGGAAACACACACACACACACACACTCACACACAGATTACATGCCTAACCACAACTCTGAGCAGAGAAGTAGCTCAGATACTTGAGTCCACAAGCTGCAAGCGGGGGCTGAACAGCGAGGCCCAGGCTGCCTTGCTTAGGGTAAGGACCAGGCCTGAATGCCCTGAGGGCAATCTGAGGGAGCTAACGTGAGACAGCAACTCAAACATAAGGCAAACTCAAACATAACTCAAATATAAGCAACTCTAACATAAGGCACTGTCAGCCCGCTCACAGAACAAAGGACAGAGTGAATACCAGAGAAGAGCTAGCCAGCTACAGACTGGCCCATCCCCCTCCAGAGGCAGAGAGGCAGGCGGGCAACAGCAGGAACTGGAAGGCAAGGGGCAATCTCGGCCCCAGAGATGGCATCCTATACCAAACTCCGAGCAGGCTTCCAGGTGCTAACCAAGTCTTCCTGGGATCCTGGACGGTTGACATCTGTCAGGAGGGCCGCAGCCAGAGATCAGCTCTCCAGAGGAGACATATGGCAGACCTGAGATGCCTTTCCTGATGCACACCCAGGAAACTGAGCGGTGGGACCTGGGAGGTGATATGACTCACCGCCCACCTGGGGAGAGTGCGCTCGCCAAGCACCTGGTCACCTGAGCTACTCGGACCTGGGAAGGGCACAAAACTCAATCCCAACTGAGTCTGTACCTTTGTGGAATACCCGAGAACCTGAACCTGAGTGGCTTACACCAGGGAAGTGCATGCAACCAGGGCCTGCTTTAGACAGTTCCCTGCAGAGCAACCTGGAGCCTGAACAGTGTAGACAAGGAAAGCACACACGCCATGAGTGGGGACAAGCCCAGCGTGGCCCAGACACTGCAAGGACTCGCCACACATGCCAGTGATATTGCGAACAGAGGAAGCCAAAATAAACAAAGAAGAGGGAACTGATTTGGAAGTGACAAGTGCCACAGATTAAAATCCTGGAGTTAGCACCAACTACTTTGGAAGGGGCCTATAGAACTTGAGAAGAAGTATAAGCTGGAACGAGGAACTATTTGAAACTTAACTGACCCCACAAAGCCCTCAACAGCTCCAGAGAAATTCCTAGATATATTTTACTACTAACATTTCTATTTTTTTTTTAATTTTTAAGTTATTAATTCACCTGTAGTCTTCATTTTTATAATAATATACTACCTTTCAAAAAAAAGACCCTATTTTATAGCACATTTCATATATATATGTATGTATGTATATATATGTATATGTATAAATATATATATATATATATTTATAATTCCTGTGACTTTTTTTTATAATGTTGTAATTTTGAGAGCCTAACCTCCACTCTAGATTTTTAATCTTTATTTTTGTATTTGTTATCAATTTTGTACTTTTAAGAATCCAATCTTCAGTACCCATTTTTACTTAGGAGTGTGATTACTGACTTCACTGCCCTCTCTCCCATTTGACTCTCCTTTTTCTCTTCCAGTCAGTCAGTCAGTTCAGTCACTCAGCCATGTCCAATTCTTTGTGACCCTAGGAACCGCAGCACGCCAGGTCTCCCTGTCCATCACCAACTCCCGGAGTCCACACAAACCCATGTCCGTTGTGTCAGTAATGCCAACCAACCATCTCATCCTCTGTCGTCCCCTTCTCCTCCCACCCTCAATCTTTCCTAGCATCAGGGTCTTTTCAAATGAGTCAGCTCTTCGCATCAGGTGGCCAACGTATTGGAGTTTCAGCTTCAACATTAGGCCCTTCAGTGAACACCCAGGACTGATCTCCTTTAAGATGGACTGGTTGAATCTCCTTGCAGTCCAAGGGACTCTCAAGAATCTTC
This sequence comes from Cervus canadensis, assembly GCF_019320065.1. Taxonomy (NCBI): domain Eukaryota; kingdom Metazoa; phylum Chordata; class Mammalia; order Artiodactyla; family Cervidae; genus Cervus; species Cervus canadensis. The sequence goes on along the minus strand of NC_057411.1, from coordinate 16,981,386 downwards.
TCCAACACCACAGTTCAAAAGCATCAACTCTTCATTGCTCAGCTTTCTTTATAGTCCAACTGTCACATTCATACATGACTACTGGAAAAACCATAGCCTTGACTAGATAGATCTTTGTTGGCAAAGTAATGTCTCTCCTTTTTAATATGCTGTCTGGGTTGTTCACAACTTTCCTTCCAAGGAGCAAGCGTCTTTTAATTTCACGGCTGCAATCAACATCCACAGTGATTTTGGAGCCCAGAAAAATTAAGTCAGCCACTAGTTCCACTGTTTCTCCATCTATTTGCCATGAAATGATGGGACTGGATGCCATAATCTTAGTTTTCTGAATGTTCAGCTTTATGCCAACTTTTTCACTCTCCTCATTCACTTTCATCAAGTGGCTCTTTAGTTCTTCTTCACTTTCTGCCATAAGGGTGGTGTCATCTGCATTTCTGAGGTTATTGATATTTCTCCCAGCAATCTTGATTCCAGCTTGGGCTTCTTCCACCCGAGCGTTTCTACTCTGCATATAAGTTAAATAACCAGGGTGACAGTATACAACCTTGACGTACTCCTTTTGCTATTTGGAACCAGTCTGTTGTTCCACGTCCAGTTCTAAATGTTGCTTCCTGACCTGTATACAGGTTTCTTAAGAGGCAGGTCAGATGGTCTGGTATTCCCATCTCTTTCAGAATTTTCCACAGTTTATTGTGATCCACACAGTCAAAGGCTTTGGCATAGTCAATAAAGCAGAAATAGATGTTTTTCTGGAACTCTTGCTTTTTTGATGATCCAGCAGAAGTTGGCAATTTGATCTCTGGTTCCTCTGCCTTTTCTAAAACCAGCTTGAACATCTGGAAGTTCATGGTTCACATATTGTTGAAGCCTGGCTTGGAGAATTTTGAGCATTACTTTACTAGCGTGTGAGATGAGTGCAATTGTGCAGTAGTTTGAGCATTTTTTGGCATTGCCTTTCTTTGGTATTGGAATGAAAACTGACATTTTCCAATGCTGTGGCCACTGCTGAGTTCACCAAATTTGCTGACATATTGAGTGCAGCACTTTCTCAGTATCATCTTTCAGGATTTGAAATAGCTCAACTGGGATTCCATCACCTCCACTAGCTTTGTTCATAGTGATGCTTCCTAAGGCCCACCTGAGTTTACATTCCAGGATGTCTGGCTCTAGGTGAGTGTGATTGAAACTATAAAACTCCTAGAGGAAAACATAGGCAAAACACTTTCTGACATAAATCACAGAAGGATCCTCTATGACACACCTCCCAGGGTAATGGAAATAAAATAAAAAATAAACAAATCAGAACTAATTAAACTTAAAAACTTTTGCACAGTGAAGGAAACTATAAGCAAGGTGAAAAGACAGCCTTAAGAATGGGAGAAAATAATAGCAAATGAAGCAACCAACAAAGAATTAATCTCAAAAATATACAAGCAGTTCCTGCAGCTCAATTACAGAAAAATAAAGGGCCCAATCAAGAAATGGGCCAAAGAATTAAACAGACATTTCTCCAAAGAAGACATACAGATGGCTAACAAACACATGAAAAAATGCTCAATTTCACTCTTCATCAGAGAAACGCCAATCAAAACCACAATGTGAGGTACCATCTCATGCTGGTCAGAATGGCTGCTATCAAAAATCTACAAACAATAAATGCTGGAAAGGGTGTGGGAAAAAGGGAACCCTCTTACACTGTTGGTGGAAATGAAACTCATACAGCCACTATGGAGAACAGTGTGGAAATTCCTTAAGAAACTGGAAATAGAACTGCATACGACCTGACAATCCCACTGCTGGGCATACACACTGAGGAAACCAGAATTGAAAGAGGCATGTGTTCAACAACCCCAGTGTTCATCACAGCACACTTTACAATAGCTAGGACATGGAAGCAACCTAGATGTCCTTTGGCAGATGAATTGATAAGGAAGCCATGGTACATATACACAATGGAATATTACTCAGCCATGAAAAGGAATGCACTTGAATCGATTCTAATGAGGTGGATGAAACTGGAGTCTATTAAACAAAGTGAAGTAAGTCAGAAAGAAAAACATCAATACAGGATACTAATGCATTATATGTAACTTAGAAAGATGGTAATGATGACCCTATATGTGAGACATCAAAAGAGACACAGATTTAAAGAACAGTCTTTTGGACTCTGTGAGAGAAGGCAAGGGTGGGATGATTTGAGAGAATAACATTGAAACATGTATATTGTCATATGTGGAACAGATCACTAGTCCAGGTTCGATGCATGAGATAGGATGCTCAGGGCTGGTGCACTGGGATGACCCTGAGGGATGGGATGGGGAGGAAGGTGGCAGGGGGATTCAGGATGGGGAACACATGTACACCCATGGTTGATTCATGTCAGTGTATGGCAAAAACCAGTACACAATATTGTAAAGTAATTAGCCTCTAGTTAAAATAAATAAACTAATTAAGAAATAAAATAAATATAAAATAAACAACAAGTAATGAATCATTGAAAAGTGAAAGTGTTAGTCTGCTAAATCATGTCCAACTCTTTGGAGCCCCAAGGGCTGTAGTCTGTCAGGCTCCTCTGTCCATGGAATTCTCCAGGCAATACTGGAATGGGGTGCCATTTCCTTCTCTGTGGATCTTCCCAACCCAGGGATCAAACTTGAGTATCCTGCATTGCAGGCAGATTCTTTACTGTCTGAGTCATTAGGGAAGCCTAATAAGTCATTAGCAAAGCATGAAGCAAGAAATACACATTAAAACTATGTATAGTATTATCATATTTATTTAAGAATGTATTTCAATATCAAATTACAAAGTTCAGTTTACCAACCTGCAATTACCCTTGCAACAACCTAATACAAGTGAGGTTTCATATCCTTTGACTTTTAGAAATACTGCCTTTTGGATGTTTTCATTTACTTCCCAAAATGTTGATAGCTATTCAGCTATGATTGTTATTGCTCTTGCAGTCGTACCTTTTTATATCCCCTGAAGCCATTTTCAAAGCAATGAGGAGTCCCAACAAGCTACAAAATAGCTCTGTTATATGATACCAATGTGGATAATATTCTTTTTTAAAACTCCATGTGAAACTGTAGAATAGGAGAAACACAGTTTCTTGCAGTCTGTCACACAATATGTAGAATAGCATGTGATTTTGACAAATGTGATTGTTTCAGTTCTGTATAACTAAAAATTTAAGTTTTATAAATATATTTTTCTCATATTTTAAGATAAGGCCAATTAAAATTCTCAATAGCTTTTCAGAGTCAAATGTGTATAACTCACAATAGTTAGACAAAATTAGATGTATGTTGAGGTATAAATATTATGGATTGTAAGTCAAAGCCAAATGTTTAAACCAAACAAAAACAAAATTTAATTTACACTTTATTGGCATGCTTCAATGAACAGATCTGTGTTATATCATTTTAGTCATTTACTTTTATATTAAAATGCAGAGAGAAAGGAAACAAATTTAATTTTCCCTAGACAGTTTTATAATTAAGAATTCATTGAAATTAAGTAATTTTTAATGTAATGTGTTTGAAAAATTATTTTTGGCAAGTTTTTCTTTCAAGAAAATGCTGATATTTTACAGGTTATTTAATTTCAATATGAATGTATTGCAGTCTTAATTTTTTATCCAGCACTGCCAGAGACAAGTGTGAATATACCAAAATTGCATACTGAAAATGTAATTATTTTAACATAGGTAATAGGAGTAAAAGAAGAGACTACTTGATTTGAACAGAGAAATCAAAATACAGATTTTTAGCAAAAGAAAAAAGGCAAGAGTTTGTTTGAACTTGCTTATTCTTATGCACTTGGCAAAAATGAAGTAAAGTAGTAAAATATAAATAGTTTAATTTTCAAATAATATTTTTTTATTTTTAAATGTATTTTGCATAAATTCATTGAAAATGATATCCCCTGGAGAATAAAAATCAACTAAACATAGCTGCTACACTCAAATGAAGATGAGAAAGTGAAATTCTAGAAACTACTCCAGTCAGTGTTACAAAATAAAAACTACTAAGCTATTTGTACAGCTCTGCAGTAACTATTTGGAAAGATAAAATATGTTTTCAAGCCTTTTTGCCAGCTTTTAGATCCAAAGAGGTGAACAGAACAAAACTGTTAGAAAGCATCTTGTCTTATTTTTGTCTTAGCCAATCAACTACTTAACCAACTAACTACTCAGCTTGCTAACATTCAGTTTTTCACACTTCTATGCTTTAGTGCATCCTGGTCCTCTGTTAGGAGTGTCTTTCCTCCTTTATCTCCCTGACATTTTATCCATTCTTCATAATGTCAGATGTCACCTTCTCTATGTAATCCTCCATGTTTCCCTTGAGACATAGATATGACATCATCTTTGTAAACACTTCTCTAGCTATACTGTAAAAAAACAAATGACAGTATCTGGGTTTTATTTCATCTTTCTAGATGCTAAGAACTCACAGTGCTTATTCCAAAAATTAGTGTATAAATGCTCATTTTTCCTCTTAAATTCAATAATGTTTTCAACTCATGTGTGATAAAAAACTATAGAAGGTCTTAATTTATTGCTTTATGTCTATGAATTGTTTAAATCATCATATATTATGTCATAAATATATAATTGCTTTGGAGAAAAATATGTTTAAGTGAGTGAAATGGAAAATTATGATAGAGTGAGGTGCTATTGTACTGAGTATGATCAATAGGGACTTGATTGATATAGTGATGCTTGAACAGACACTTGAAGGGAGTAAAATGAAGAACCATTTCAGATATCTCAGGAGTGAGCCTTCCAGGGGGAGGGAACAAAGGGTAAAAGGCCCAGAGCCACACATGATTAGCATGTTCAAGGAAAAGCAAGGAGGCCATTTTGGGTGGAACAAAGCTTAGAAATAGGTGAAGGAACAGAGAAGAACAGATGGGGTCAGAGAGAAAGCAGAGGCCTCAATAATGTATGCTCTTATCCTCCATAACAAGTACTTTGTTTTTTACCATGGTAAAAATGGGATTTCAAATTGGCTCAGTAGTTAAGAATCTGCCTGACATCGCAGGAGATACAGGTTCAACCCCTGGTCAGGAAGGTCGCCTGGAGGAGGAAATGACAAGCCACTCCAGTATTCTTGCTGGGAAAAAGGATCTTGGCAGGCTACTGTCTGTGCAGTCACAAAGAGTTGGACACAACCGAGCACAAACAAAAATATGGGGAACTTCTAAAAGTTTTGAGAAGTGACAGAATTTGACATATATTCAAAGGAACAATAAGGCTATTCTGTGGAAATATATTTAGAAGAAAAATGACAGAAACTTGGAGATCAGTTAAGAGACAATCTTCTCAAGAACTGATGGTAGCTTTCAACAGAGTAAGAGAAACAGATTCACGGGAAGAGTCTTGATTTCTTTGAGTAACCAAGTACCATAGACTAGTGATTTTATCTTCTAATACTTATAGAGGCTAAAGCCCAAAATCAAGATGTTAGAAGGGTTGGTTCCTTTTAAGAGCAGTGAAGGAAATTTTTTCAGGCCTCTTTCCTTAAGTTTTATATAGCCATCTTTTCCCTATGTCTGTTCACATTGTCCTCACATTTTGCTTGTGTGTCTCTCTGCAAATATTCCCTTTTATTGGGGATAACAGTGATGTTGTATTCAGTTCAATTCAGTTCATTCGCTCAGTCGTGTCCGACTCCTTGCGATCCCATGAATCGCAGCACGCCAGGCCTCCCTGTCCATCACCAACTCCCGGAGTTTACTCAAACTCATGTCCATTGAGTCGGTGATGCCATCCAGCCATCTCATTCTCTGCCGTCCCCTTCTCCTCCTGCCCTCAATCCCTCCCAGCATCAGGATCTTTTCCAATGAGTCAACTCTTTGAATGAGGTGGCCAAAGTATTGGGAGTTTCAGCTTCAGCATCAGTCCTTCCAATGAACACCCAGGACTGATCTCCTTTAGGATGGACTGGTTGGATCTCCTTGCAGTCCAAGGGACTCTCAAGAGTCTTCTCCAACACCACAGTTCAAAAGCATCAATTCTTCGGTGCTCAACTTTCTTCACAGTCCAACTCTCACATCCATACATGACCACTGGAAAAACCATAGCCTTGACTAGATGAACCTTTGTTGGCAAAGTAATGTCTCTGCTTTTTAATATGCTGTCTAGTTTGGTCATAACTTTCCTTCAAAGGAGTAAGTGTTTTTTAATTTCATGGCTTCAGTCACCATCTGCAGTGATTTTGGAGCCCAAAAAAATCCTATTGATAATTAGGTTATAGAGGAAAACATTTTTGTGTCCTCAGAACCTGTCATAGTGATGGTATAAATTTAAATTACTGAACATAAAATTGTGTACAATCATGCTCATTTCACATGCTAGCATGAGTATGCTCAAAATCTTTCAAGCTGGGATTCAGCATATGTGAACCAAGAACTTCCAGATGTAAAAGCTGTTTTTCGAAGAGCAAAAGAACCCGAGATCAAATTGCCAACATCCCTTGGATCATGGAGAAAGCAAAGAGTAGCAGAAAACCATCTATTTCTGCTCTATTGAATATGCAAAAGCCTTTGTGTGGATCACAGCAAACAATGGAAAATACTTAACGAGATAAGAGTACAGATCATCTTACCGGTCTCCTGAGAAACCTATATGCAGTTCCAGGTGCAACAGTTAGAACTGGACAAGGAACAATGGACTAGTTTAAAATCAGGAAAGGAGTATGACAAAGCTGTATTTTGTCACTGTATTTCTAGAGAGTGAAACAGGATCTTTGGATCTGGGGATACCAGACACAATCACTGATATAGGAACCACACTAAATGCGATTATTAAGAGAGAAGTGGTATATTGAATATAAAGACTTGGAGGAATATTATGCATTTCTCTCTTAAATTCTGGCAACCAGGCCTTTACTCATTATTGAGAAGATCAGAACATTCACTCGAGAATGTGACCAACTCAAGGAAAAGAGCCTAAAAATACTACCTTTATGTTATATAATTATTTTTCAACAAATAATCTTCTTGTCGCTATCACTGCATACTACCATCATCATTCCTGGTCTCTATGAGAGGAGTATAGGTCTCCATGCTACCGAGACTGAAATTGCTGAGGGACTTCAGTGTTGTATGCCACTGTGGTATTTTGATTGTTCACCATGCAGTGATAACTGGCTTATACAAAGTGTTCTGTGAGGATTGGGTTCAGAAATATCATCCCAGAAAAAGATAAAAAGAGTAGAAGTATAAATATTGGATCAGCTGTTTTGAAGAAAGTCATAGAAACTGAGAAGGGCACACATTTAAGATGACACATCTTTGAATTTCTTGATGTCACAGAATATGCCACTGAATGGAAAAATCCAGACATTAAAAATACTGAATCAGATAATGTTTCTGTCACATTAATATGACTCTGAAGAAGAAAAAAAGTTTTAGGAATCCCTTTACCCATTTAATTTCCTATTAATATATGCACCAGAGTAAGTAAAAGATTAAACATATGTGTATCCATATATGTATATAACTCCTCTTTTTTAAAGTATAAAATGAAACATTTAAGTGATTAGAAACCTATTTGTCATAGTTTGACTGTGAACTTTTTGTCTTAATACTACATAAACTAATGCAGTTTATTATAATGAATTATGTCTTAAATTTAATAAGATTATCTAAATGATACACCAGATAATTAGTGCTATGAAGAAAAATTCAATTAGGTAGGCAGTTAGAAGGGCAGATAATAGGAATTAACTTCTTTATAGAGAGTGATGTGAAAAGACTTCTCTTATATGGTTTTTGAGCAGTGATTTAAGGGGTGTAAGAATTATTTCAGGCAAATGGATCAATAGATTTTGTGGGCAGAATTTGTGGGCTGATTGCAGAGAAATTACACTTTGAAGAGGATAGCTTTGGGAAATGTTACAGGAGATGAGGTCAGAGAGTTAGTGGAGATAGAACTATTTACTAATTTATGGAATTATTAACCTTTTAGTTGGTTAAGATGGCAAGATTTTGGAAAGCTGTGTTGGAGTCACTTGATCTGACTCACATTTAAAGGGATTTGTCTGTATTTCCATACAAACTGTGAAATTATTTGTTCTAGTTCTGTGAAAAATACTGTTGGTAGCTTGATAGGGATTGCATTGAATCTATAGATTGCTTTACTCATTTTCACAATAATGATTCTTCCAATCCATTAACACTGTATACTTCTCCATCTATTTGTGTCCTTTTTTATTTCTTTCATCAGTGTTATAGTTTTCTTTGGTTTCTTTAGGTAGATAGACTCCTAAGTATTTTATTCTTTTTGTTGCAATGGTGAACGGTATTGTTTCCTTAATTTCTCTATTTTCTCATTGTCAGTGTATAGGAGTGCAAGGGATTTCTGTGTGTTAATTTTATATCCTGCAACTTTACTATATTCATTGATTAGCTCTAGTAATTTTCTTGTAGAGTCTTTAGGGTTTTCTATGTAGAGGATCATGTTGTCTGCAAGCAGTGAGTTTTACTTCTTCTTTTCCTAAATACAAAAAGCCTCAAATAGCCAAAGCAAAAGTAATCTTGAGAAAGAAGAATGGAACTGGAGGAATCAACCTGCCTGACTTTAGGCTCTACTACAAAGCCACAGTTATCAAGACAGTATGGTACTGGTACAAATACAAAAATATAGATCAATGGAACAAAATAGAAAACCCAGAGATAAATCCATGTACCTATGCACACCTTATCTTTGACAAAGGAGGCAAGAATATACAAGGGAAAAAAGACAAACTTTTTAACAAGTGGTGCTGGGAAAACTGGTCAACCACTTGTAAAAGAATGAAACTAGAATGAAACCATACACAAAAATGAACTCAAAATGGATTAAAGATCTAAATGTAAGACCAGAAACAATAAAACTCCTAGAGAAGAACATAGGCAAAACCCTCTCCAACATAAATCACAGCAGGATCCTCTATGACCCACCTCCCAGAATATTGGAAATAAAAGCAAAAATAAGCAAATGGGACCTAATGAAACTTAAAAGCTTTTGCACAACAAAGGAAACTATAAGCAAAGTGAAAAGACACCCCTCAGATTGGGAGAAAATAATAGCAGACGAAGCAACAGACAAAGGATTAATCTCAAAAATATACAAGCAACTCCTGCAGCTCAATTCCAGAAAAATAAATGACCGAATCAAAATATAGGCCAAATAACTAAGCAAACATTTCTCCAAAGAAGACATACAGATGGCTAACAAAGACATGAAAAGATGCTCAACATCACTGATTATCAGAGAAATGCAAATCAAAACCACAATGAGGTACTGTTACACGCTATTCAGAATGGCTGCTATCTAAAAGTCTACAAGCAATAAATGCTGGAAAGGGTGTGGAGAAAAGGGTTCACACACTGAGTTGGGAAGATCCCTAGAGAAGGAAGTGGCAACATACTCCAGTGTTCTTGCCTGGAAAATCCCATAGACAGAGGAGCCTGGCATGCTACAGTCAATGAGGTCACAAAAGAGTCAGACATGACTTAGAAACTAAACAACAACAGCATCTGGCTTATAGCCAGCCTATGCAGTAGCACTTAAACACTTGGAGAAAAAGTCTACAAGCAATAAATGCTGGAGAGGGTGTGGAGAAAAGGGAACCCTCTTACACTGTTGGTGGGAATGCAACTAGTACAGCCACTATGGAGAACAGTGTGGAGATTCCTTAAAAAAAACTGGAAATAGAACTGCCATATGACCCAGCAATCCCACTGCTGGGCATACACACCGAGGAAACCAGATCTGAAAGAGACACGTGTACCCCCTGTGTTCATCGAAACACTGTTTATAACAGCCAGGACATGGAAGCAACCTAGATGCCCATCAGCAGATGAATGGCTAAGGAAGCTACGGTACATATACACCGTGGAATATTACTCAGCCATTAAACAGAATTCATTTGAACCAGTTCTAATGAGATGGATGAAACTGGAGCCCATTATACAGAGTGAAGTAAGCCAGAAAGATAAAGACCAATACAGTATACTAACGCATACATATGGAATTTAAAAAGATGGTAATGATAACCCTACATGCAGGACAGAAAAAGAGACACTGATGTATAGAACAGACTTTTGGACTCTGTGGCAGAAGGCGAGGGTGGTATGATCTGAGAGAACAGCAATGAAACATGTATATTATCAAGTGTGAAACAGATCACCAGTCCAGGTTGGATGCATGTGACAAGTGCTCAGGGCTGGTGCACTGGGAAGACCCAAAGGGATGGGATGGGGAAGGAGGTGGGAGGGGGGATCAGGATGGGAAACACATGTAAATCCATGGCTGATTCATGTCAATGTATGGCAAAAACCACTACAATATTATAAAGTAACTAGCCTCCAACTAATAAAAATAAATGAAAAAAAAATTAAAAAAAAAAAAAAGCAAAGACAAAATAAGTAAATAAAGAGATTTTTCTGACTACTGTGTCAGTAATAGGCTATGGAGGGGCAAGGGTAAGGTCTTGAAGACAAGCTGGGTAGCAACTGCACTATTCCAAGTGAGAGATCATGGTGAATAGAATCAGTGAAATAACAATCCAGTAAGTGGTTATATTTCAAAATTGAAAGTTTATGTTGATTGAATGTAGAGTATGTGAGAAAGAAAAGAAATAAAACTCCAGTTTTGGTCAAAAAACTAGACCAAAATACACTGCCATGTACTGAAATTGAGAAGACTTCATGAAGAAGATATTTGGAGGTGGGAAATTCAGAGTTACATTTATCAGTTTCTTAATTGTGAGCAGTTTATGAGGTGAAGTGAGTTTCCTGAAAATAATATTATTAAATAATTATTATATATGTTTTTGGACTAGACACTTGAGATTCAAATCTCTTAACAAGTTACACAAAGTTGATTTATGAGAGTCTCAACTCTCATAAAGACATATAGATACATATGTATACATACACACATACACAGATATTAAGGTCAAAAGTTAAATATAATGGTCTACATTTGGATGAACATACAATTGTCAAGTTATTAGCTTAGGTGTGAATGTTTTATTTAAGCACTTAGAGACCACGTCTTCCCAGAATCTCATAGTTTTCTGGAATGCTCAGTACACCAGATGGTCTTATAACTCCATTACACAATGAGATGATGTGTTCAAAAGTTGGGCTGGCATAGTGTGTGAGAATAGAATGCAAGACAAAGAGAAATGCCTGGCTTGCTTATTCATGATCAAGTTCTCTGGGGAAAATAAGTGCACAGAATTACAGGCTCCCATCTCCACCTGTGGCATGTTTCTTTGTTCAGTTGCTCAATCTGAGTAAAACCAGTCAAATTTCTAAACATAAGTGAATCACTTAATTTCTCTTTTCAAATGACAGAAAATTGTTTACCAGGATATTTTGCACTGGAATTCCACTTTAAGGATGAAATGGCTGATTCATGACACTCTTGACAACTTTAAACTACTGTGTGACATATTTTTCTCCTTATTGCTAAAAAAGTGTTTCAGTTAAGATTGAATTCATAAATTACTGAAACATTCCACTTGGGGTATAACTTTATCTATTCTTTTAATTTAGCTGGAATATTTTTATATAATATCTGTAGGTGTTCTTGTAATCATATTTGAAAATATAGGTTGTGGTATTCTCACTGTTTTGAAATAAAGAAGATGGCTTTCCTTCATTCCTCAGATCTTTGGTTATTAGGACACCATTATCAGGACACCCTGATATCATGTTGGACACCCAATATTAGGTTAAAAAAAGCCATTGATATAACAGTGCCTGTGACAAAGGAGATACATTTGTGAAGATGAGCTTTCTGAATAGAATGCAGTATAACTGAAATAACAATGCCATCTAATTTTTGTTTTTCAAATTAATGATATATTTACATATGCCATTATTTATCAATGTATAAACATAAAAAATTTATACTCTGGTATAGAAAAATTATGATACAAATTTTTACTGCTGAATTTAATTACCTTATATTTACCTTAAATCTTCTGATATATTGTTAATTACAGAATTTGCCTTAGATATTTTTAATCTTCTGGAAAGAATAAAATCAAATGTAAGCAAGATTTATTGGTTAGTTTCTAGTTTTAGCATAAGATAGCTTCCAGTGATTCATCACAACTCACCAAAATTGAAAACTAGAAAGAAGTATAGAGATACGCTGGACTGTTGATTGACAGAGCAGCATTATCCCACACACTATGCAGGACTTCCCTAGTAGCTGAGGTGGTAAAGAATCTGCCTGCAGTGAGGGAGACCTTGGTTTGATCCCTGGATCAGAAAGATCCCCTGAATAAGGGAATGGCAAACCACCCCAGTATTCTTGCCTGGATAATTACATAGACAGAGGAGCCTTGCAGGCTACAGTATGTGGAGTTGCACAGAGTTGGACATGACTTAGTGACTAACATTTTCACTCAGCAAATCAGGTAGTTAATTATCCAGAATCTAGGAACTTAATTATCAGAGTTTCTTGTTCATGGGCAACTAGGTTAGATTGACCACCAATAAGCAGTACTTGTACAATTAACGAAAGGTAGAAGAGAAGATATTGTTCTCTGGTAGCAGGGAGATCCATGGATACAGGATAGACCTGAGTTGTATGATGGCTTCTGGGAGCATTCCTGTGCCTCATTTGCTTTGGACCTATTAGCATCTATAAGAGATTTCTGCCCTTCAGAGTTCTTAAAAACCAGTGAAAGGTTTCACTAACTTTGACTTTAACCATCCTTCTGAAAGTTGTGTAAGGCTCTAATTTTCAGGATCTAATTGTTTTCTTCTTGAAATGTCCATAGTAGTTTTATGTGGCTGACTGAACCTAGAATGATGGAGAAGCCAGAGCTCTATAGAGGCTTAAAAATTTAGTTTTCCCTGAGGTGCCTTTGTGCATATTTCCCTTATAAGGGTGCATGGAAAATAAATAAATAATCAAACAAAGCTGGTTGTCTTAAACATACTACTGATTATATATGTGCTGCGCTGTTCTTAGTCGCTCAGTCATGTCTGACTCTTTGTGACCCCGTGGAGTGTAACCCTCCAGGCTCCTCTTTTTATGGGGATTCACCAGGCACAAATATTTCCTTTTCTTCTTTCAGAGGACCTTCGTAACCTAGGGATTGAACCTAGGTCTCCTGTATTGCAGGCGGTTCTTTACTGTCTGGGCCACCAGCCCTTTTCACCATCAGTCAACTTCAATTTTATATTTCAAGCACCTTCCATTATATGTTGCCCTCTATAGAATGAACCCTCAACTTGCTTCAACTTGCTTAACATTCGTATTTCCTCTGCTTCTGGGTAATTTGTATTATGCCACTTCCTCTAGAAATTTCCCTTGATTGCTCGAAACTATGTTCCTCTTGTTGGCTCCCATAGCAATAGGACCTACTTATTCACGACACAAGGCACCCTGCCTCTGTGTGTGTTTTACTCATTAGCCTGCAGCTTGCTTATCTGTGGAAGTCTTTTCTTCTCTCTTTGCTTCCTGGTACATAGCACAGTGCTTGAAATATGGCAGGAGCAAAATATAAATTTGATACCAAGACAGGTAATTTTCATGCATAATCACTCTCAGTGCTATGATTTTTATAATAACACTGATATTTTTTATTGTGATTCATATATATATAGCTTGATTTTAGAGTTTAATTCAGATTTCCAATGTTTAAATATTTGTAAAATTCCACTTTCCCTTAACTTAAAAATACGTTGAATGGTCATTCACTAACTCCTTCATAACTCCTCTGGAGGAACTGTTTTCTTAGCTGTTCATATTGGTCAGTATTTGAATTTTTGCTGCCTGTCATTCACTTCAACTTTTGGAATGCCAATTTCATTTGAAATAGTTATCCCAACTCATGTATTTATAATGATGCAATTAAAGGACAGTTTATTTTTTTTTTGTAAACTAAACTATTGAAAGCAAATGTTGAATAAATTTAGATATGTTTTTAAAAAGGGAGATTGATATGCTTCTATTAGTCTAGGGATATATTAATATCTTTGTTTTACTTATTAATTTGATTTTTATCTTGTGTCATACATATAAGTAAGGGTTTCTGAACACAATTGAAAGTCTGAATTTGATGGAAAATGGTGTACATATTTTAAAAACAACAAATAAGGGATACAATACATATTTGAATAAATCAATGTAATAGGAATTTACCTGTTTAAGAACTAAAACATATATTTAATGTAAAGCTATGCTTCTTTCATATTTTTCCTACCAGAAAGAGGAGGTCCCTAGTCCAGTAATATATATATGCTACACAGAATCTAAAACAAATCACTAATTCCCTTAATTTTTAAATAAATATATGCTAATGCTCATTCTGCTTGGAAAATCCTACTGCTATGGCTACTGTTCATGGAGTCACAAGACTTGGACATGAGTTAGCAACTAAACCACCACCACGCATGTATATATATATATGTATATATATGCATGTGTGTGTACTAAGTCGCTTCAGTCATGTGCAACTCTTCGTGACCCTATGGACTGTAGCCTGCCAGGCTCCTTTGTCTATGGGATTCTCCAGCAAGAACACTGGAGTGGGTTGCCATGCCCTCTTCAAGGGGATCTTCCAGACCCAGGGATCGAACTCAGGTCTCTTATGTTCTGCATTGGCAGGTGATTTCTTTACCACTAGCACCATGTGGGAAGCTATATATGTATATATGGTTTAGTGTTTCATCTTCATATGCAAAGAAAATTCTAAGAAATCTCTTGGGGTTTTACTGTTCACAAAATGTAATGACTCTGAAGTTTAAGATTTTTAATACTTTGAGAAAATAATTTATTCTAAGTTTTCAATCATCTAAGGAATATACTTAATATTTTTATATTCAGCTATTATGAAATACCACATTTCTAAGAACTCAACATATAGATATTTTTCTTAAGAAACTGAGGAAACAATGTCCAAAATTGTGTATTATAATTATTCATACCTAGGTGTAATCACTGTCATATTTATTTTACCATGTAGCAAAGCACTTCTATAATACTAATCAAAATTTTAAAGATTTATATTGCTTTCTTTAAGTTGTTATCTTTACCACATGATTCTTTAATGCTGATTATACTTCAAAATCAGTATATAACTGTGTTTAAATTAAACCAAGTATGCAATATAGCAATGTTTTATTTTTCTGCTTATATGTGATACCTATTAGATATATTACATAAAGGAATTTGTTAACTGTTTATCCTCAGATAGTCAACAAAGTATCATGTGCATACTCGCCTAAGTATAATGAATTGAAGCAATACAACAGATCTCTTTTGTCTCTAAATATATTTCATATAACATGAACAGCTAAAAATACCTAGATTGGCTGCCTGCAGTCATGAAAGTGTTGCTCACTCAGTCATGTTTGATTCTTTCCCACCCGATGGAGTGGTTGCCATTCCCTTCTTCAGGGAATCTTCCTGACCCAGGGATTGAACCCAGGTATCCTGCATTGCAGGTAGATTCTTTACCATCTGAGACACCTGCAGCCATAGTCACTAACAGATAATTCAAACACTTATATAATTTAAGCACCTATTATCTCTGGATTTTGAAAGGTTTCTAACTCACTATTTGACTTTAAGAAAAGTTCTGTGCAGGAAATTAGAAGAAAAACAATTATTTTTATCTGATATATACTAACACTCTCAGTTAAGTAATCTCCTTTATTTTTATAATGTCCTTAATGTTAGTCGACAATAATAGCATTAGTTATTGACACTTGAGTCTATGGTCATAATCATCAGTTGTTTTTACATGCCAGTAGAAAGCATCCAGTGTTTTTGAAGGTACTGAGGCTTTGAAGTCTAAGATGAGTAAATGCGGAGCCTTTAATTAAAGCGCTTTTGTTCCTCCAAATTTAGATTAGGTTGAAACAAATCTGTGCAGCATTCCTTCACAGATTCAATATACTAAGCCAATCTCATTACTGATCTTAAATGTTTCTAATATTTAAAAAAGAAAAGTTCCATACAGAATGTAAAACAAGTTACTAATTCCCTTAATATTTTTATAAATATGTGCTAATGCTCTATTTGTATTTATCACTCTACATAAGCAAAAAAGAAAGCTAAATATTTAAATAAATTTATCTTCAGAGACTTTAGAGTACCTTAGTTTGAACACAGTTTCTTAAATTTGAACATGTCTTTACAGAATTTAGATTCTATGACAATGCATATGAAGATAAAATTATTTTTATGTATTGAATTTATACAATGTAAAAAATCTATTTTCTTATATACTAGATATGTATTTTATAATACATAATTTTGGGTTCTTTAATTTGAGTTCTTTTCATTTTTTTCTGAAAATCTTATTTTTCCAAAGAATATTATAAGCTATTTACCATATGTCATTATTCACATAGTCATATTTTTATCTACCATCTTATTTCCTTGTTTTTGTTGCTTTTTTGTTTGTTTGTTTGTTTGTTTCTCTCCTGGGGGTTGGCAGGTCATTTTTCACTATTTTTGCTATCATTTCAGAAATTATGTTATCTGTTATTATTCTTTTATTAATTAGCCTGAAAAATATAACAAACTTACTTAGGTTTGACATTATTATCTACATCTTACTTCTGCAAAGAAAAATGACCTTTGAGCATTTTAACTTAATATCTCACTTTACTACTTAACATGTAAAATGTTATCATATATTATTTCCATGTTGTAATTTTTAGACTTTGTAATAACTTTTTAGTAGATGCTTAATATTTATTTTCATTCTTTCTCATATTTACCAGAAATAGAGAAGACACCTCTGCTCTAAATGATAAACTTTCTCTAACAGGAATGAGTCTAGCTTGGCAATCCTGTAACTACTTTTCTTATAGTACATTTAAATTAATACATTAAATGTATATACATTATATATAGTCATAATAAGTAGGTTTATTTTTGTCAGGGGTAAAAATAACAAATAAGCAAGTGGAGAGGAAAATGTTAGAATGGATTCTGGTAAAATTCTGTGGTGCTGGATTTAAGTCAGAGATTTTCATATGAATTCATTTGTATTTAGACAAACGTGATAGATATAAAAATACAGAGATATGTGTATAGATATGTGTATATATACATCGTTTAGTACTCATGCATGCATTAACAAATTTTATCATCTGAGAAGGTGTAAAAGCACAGAAACTCAGTAGTATTTAACAAATCTAGTGCCCAGACCTAGGTTTCAAAATACCACTCTCTAATAAAAGGAACCAAATTCCCTAGATATCTGATTTATTCTAAGGCTGTAAAATGGAAAATATAAGATGAGCCTGGAGCAATTCATAGTGTCAGAAAGTAAGAAAGTACTAAAAGAAGGGGGATAAAGGAGAAAAAAGCAAAGAAAGAGAATAAATATTGGCATGCCCAAAGGACACAGAAGCTAAATGGAAAGAGATCTCAGCTCCTAACGGACAAAGCGGGGCCAATTTGAGTGATACAATATAGTACTATTACATTATAAACCAAAAAAAAAATAAATAAAAAAATAAAAAAATAAAAATGACATCCATCACTCTATATGGACATTTGCAGCTGATTTAATTAATTAGATAACTTTTCCTTAGAAAAGAATTCCAATTAATAAATGTAGAAAAAATAAACAAACTATAAATGAAATCACCATTATAAACCCACATCAATATTGTTATTATGATCCAACAATGAAAGCTAAAATTAATGAATAAAAAACTAATGAAAATAGATGTTTGTAGAAGCTCAATATATCCTTTCTTCCTCCCATGTATAGTAATTCAGATGGCAGTTTTAACATATGTTAACAAATTATTTGACTGTTGCTGAGGATGAAGCTCCAACTTTGGCTACCTGATGTGAAGAGCTGACTCATTGAAAAAGCCCTTGAAGTTGGGAAAAATTGAAGGCAAAAAGAGAGAGGGGCGACGGAGGCTGAGATGGTTAGATTGCATCACCAACTCAATGGACATGAATTTGAGCAAACTCCGGGAGAGTAAAGAACAGGGGAGACCCTGGGATCACAGAGAGTAAGACACGACTTAACAACTTGTTGTCAAATAGCAACAAATTATTTGACACTCTTCTCTTTGGCAGGCAGAGCTCTTTTCTTTATTTCAGGCTGGACTTAGTGATTCACTTCTAATGAATAGAATGTAAACAGGAAAAATAAAATAAGGAGAAACCTGGCTAGTATCATCTTAACCAGTGGCCAATGTTAATATAACCAATAATAAATATCTTGATAATATGCACCCCCTGCTGTGACATGATGAGCCTTAGAAAATAAAGACAGTGTTGCATTCTAGGTCAGAGGGAAGATTAATTAACTTCCTAATAACAAACGTAATGAAAACTATGTCTCTCTAAGTGACAGAGGCTGGGCAGATGTGTTAGCAGATCTCTCAAAAAGACAAGGTCTTTCCTAAACATGGATTTCCACAGCTGTGCACATTTCTATAACATAAGCTGGATCAGAAACACTCATGTCTAAATGACATTATATTTAATGTCATTTATGATACATCATTTTCTATATGAATGAAAAAGATCCATTAGTAGTTAGAATGCATATTACTCTTACTTGAAACTTATATAATGATTTATAATGATCATGTGTAAACTGAAGTTTAAAATTTGCCTAAAAGGGAATGTAATCAGTTAAAATGAACCAATAGGTGCTAGTTCATAAATAGAAGTCAATTTGACCTGCCGAAGCCTGAAAACCCAGATAGTGGTAAAACAAGAATATTGAGGTTACTTGATTTAAATTCAGTAGTCTTTTTCCAAAATTTATTCATAGTAGTTTCCTTTAAATGAAGATAATATAAGGGACATCAAATAAAATGTTTTATACTATTAAGTAGTGATTTTTGTTGTTGTTGTTGTTCATTTGCTTTGATAATGAATGGAGATATAGCTTTAGGTAATTGGATGGTCTCTTTGTAAAATTATCCAAGAACATTTGATTAAGCTTTTTTTCATTCTTGACAGGACACAGCAGAATGCTGCCACTATCATACCAATCTCTGGATCTTAGTCACAGAAAGATAATCTTTGTTTTAGAGTGTATTCTTTCACAGTTTTGTACTTGTCGATGTCTTTATAGATTTGATTGTGATATGAGCTGCTCAAAAGAAGCATCATTTTTCTTGTTCGAAACTTAGATTTTTAAACAATGCTTACCTATATGATTAAAGAACATTGTGTTTGTTTATCATGTGCTGTGGTGTTTAAGACTATACACTTGCCTTAGTTTCCTCATTGTTTTGGGGAACTTTAAATTGACTTTATGAAATTAATCAAGGGGTTGCCTATATTGTATGATATCTGTTAAAGAGTGAAATATTGCTGGGTGGTATTTAGATGTCAAATTATAATGATGCAGGCACTGTAATCTTTTCTGAAATTATGGACTACTTTTAGTGGAGAACTAAATTACCTATTACCCTTCAACTTCCTCTCTTTCTCTCTTAATATGTTTTTAAGACTATCTAGAACTTATCCAAATCTTATCCCTCTTATTCTTTAACTTTTGGCAAGATTTAGTTAAAATTTACCATTGTAATTAAATATTGTAAAACATTACAAGGCACTTCCCAGGTGGTTCAGTGGTAAAGAATCTGCCTCCCAGTGCAAGAGCTGCAGAAGATGTGGGTTCGATACCTGGGTTGGGAAGATCCCTTGGAGGAGGCAACCCATTCCAGTGTTCTTCCCTGGGAAATCCCATGGACAGAGCAGCTTGTTGGGCTGCAGTCTGTGGAATCGTAAAGAGTTGGACATCACTGAGTGACTGAGCACGCATACACTCAAAAATATTACAAATAGTGATATATTCAAGTCAAATGCTACATCACACAACATTACAAAACAAGTATAAAGTGAGAAGTTAATTGGAAAATGGAACAAATGCTCATCCCAGGCATTTTGGAAGTAAAAGGAAGCATGTGTGGCTTTAAAAGGTGTTATGGGGAGTAAAAGTTAACAGAACTAGAAGAAAAGAGGGTAATGAGCACACTATGCAGAAAACTTTTAGTACATTTGTCATTTTCTTGAAAATATTGGGAAACCATTGAAAGATGCTAATGACATGAATAGATTTATTTTTTAAAATACAGACTTTGGTTTCTAATAACAGGAGTGATTGCAAAAAGGTCAGAATAGATGCTATGGAACAGTCAAGTGCCTTTTGGAAAATTCTCCCTTTCTCTCTCTCTCTCTTTCATATGTGTGTTTGTATGCATGTATTTATACATATATATGTATATATGAATACCAGTTGACCCTAGAACTACATGGGTTCAAAATGCACAGATCCATTTACACTCAGATTATTTTTCATTAAATAGTACTATAGTACCACCAGACCCACAGTTGTTGAATTCACCAATGGAACTCCAGATAAGGAAGGAGTTAGTTTTTGACTTCATGAGGGGTCAGCACTTCTAACTCCTGTGTTGTTCAAACATCAGCTTTCCATCTATCTTTATAATTAACTGTCTGTCTATGTTGTTTAGTCACTAAGTTGTATCTGATTCTTTTGGAACCCCATGAACTGTAGCCTATCAGATTCCTTGTGTCCATAGGATTTCCCAGGCAAGAGTACAGGAGAAGGTTGCCATCTCCTTCTTCAAGGGATCTTCCTGACCCAGGGATTGAATCCATATCTCCTGTGTCTCCTGAGTCCACAGGAAGGTTATTTACCACTGTGTTACCAGGGAAGACACACATACACACACACACACACACACACACACACACACACACACATATATGCATAGATAGTTAATAGATGACAATATCAAAATTAAATATTAAGAGGCAGATAGGCCAAAGGATGAATTATCCTGATAGAAATGGCCTTTGTATTCCAGGTTAGCAGCATGGAATAGAAAAAATGGGTCAATCAAAGGCAGTTTATTCAATCTTGATAGATGAAGTGGGAGTGTGGACAAGAAAAAGGTCATGTCACACTTTAGATGCATGCAAGAAAGCCAGGACAGTATCTTCTAGGAGACAGGAATTTATTGATTGATTTTAAATGAGCACATGTCATGCTTGGTTTTATACTTTAAAAAGATGAATTAATTTAAAGCAACACTTGGAGCAGGGAAACCAGCTGGAAAGCTACTGGCTTGGTCTGAGTGAGAGATAAGAGGCCAAGATAACAATGACTATAGAGCTGCCGTATCTGACTAATTGCAACTAAGGACAGCAGTAGTGCATTTCCTCCATCAATTTAGTAAAGAACAAGTTGTAGTTACAGATATACAAGTTGTTCGTATTTGTAAGATTATAGATTCATTAAAAGACACTTTATCCTTGGAGAAAAGCTATGACAAACCTAGACAGCATATTAAAAAGCAGACGCATTTCTTTG
Source organism: Cervus canadensis (assembly GCF_019320065.1). Lineage (NCBI taxonomy): Eukaryota > Metazoa > Chordata > Mammalia > Artiodactyla > Cervidae > Cervus > Cervus canadensis. The sequence continues at coordinate 16,960,024 of NC_057411.1, read as the reverse complement.
CCAACAAAGGTCTGTCTAGTCAAAGTTGTGGTTTTTCTAGTAGTCATTTGTGGATGTGAAAGTTGGACCATAAAGAAAGCTGAGTGCCAAAGAATTGATGCTTTTGAACTGTGATGTTGGAGGAGACTCTTGAGAGTCCCTTGGACTGCAAGGATATCAAACCAGTCAATCCTAAAGGAAATCAGTTCTGAATATTCATTGGAAGGACAGATTCTGAAGCTGAAGATCCAATGCTTTGGTCACCTGATGCAAAGAATTGACTCATTGGAAAAGACCCTGATCCTGGGAAAGACTGAAGGCAGGAGAAGAAGGGGACGACAGAAGGTGAGATGGTAAGATGATATCATCAACTCGATGGACATGATTTTGTGCAAACTCTGGGAGTTGGTGATGGACAAAGAAGCCTGGTGTGCTGCAGTCCATGTGCCCGCAAAGAGTTGGACCTGACTGAATGACTGACCTGAACTGAAATTCATAATGCCTCCAAATAAATTTGTAATATTTCAAGTTCATAACACTTTAAAACCAAGGTTTTAGGATTGGTTTGTGATAAGACTAGAAAAAATTTAATTTCATAAGTATATTAAAAAACTTATGCTTCAGAAATATGTGTAGAATATAAATCTAAATTGCATAATGTAGAGAAATAACATTAAAATGTAATATCTGACAGGAACTACAAGAAAGAGATAAAATTTACATATTTTCCCTCAGAAGAGGTTGAAACTGAACTTGTCCTTTTATTGATGTAGACATTGATAAAGACAAATCATATCAGCAGAGTTAGTGATTTGTACTGTCTGAAATTAACAGATGCAGAATGTACTGAGCAATTCTCCATGTGATGATTAAAAATTCAGTGAAGTAATGATCTTGTCACATTTAATGGAAGGCAGCATTCAAGATAAACAGATTCATATGTACGTTTGTAACATTTTCCTTCTTTTAAGGAAAGACTACAGCAACTTTATATTGAAGTAAATATGATTCAATGAAAGTTCACACTTAGGCTTGTAAATTACTGTTCTGATCCACATGCCAATTTGCATAGGCATTTAGAGACTCTATGACACTTAAATAAGCAAAACATAATCAGAATGTTGAAAAATATCCAATTTAATTAGTCAAAATATTGGAACTGCTAACTTCAATCTGGTTTTTCAATATAATTCTATCTGATATGAAGAGTTCTGGGAATCATACTGTAACAGGGACATGAAACAAAATTTAGAATTGATCGATTCTGATGAAAATTCAGAATATGCTCATAAAGTCAAAAAACCTCATTATGCTTTAGTAAAGAAGGCATATTGGAGTTCTTTTCAAATACACAAATATATGCACGTTGGCTAAGATATTCAACTTCTTCTCTGATAACTTATAGCAAAAAATTATTATGAGTGGATCAAAACTTCAGTGTGACTTCAGTTCGAAATAAGCAAAAACTCCAAATTCTCATCGATATTTAAGTAGAGAAGTTTCCATCAACAGGAGAGTAAATTGCCCATTATTGAAGGAGTTCAAGGCCACAATAAAATGCCTTATAAAAAGAAGAGCCAATTACTCTTGTTATCTCACTCCAATTCCAATATTCAGTGACTTGACTTGGAGCTTGAATCCCCTTAGGATGATCCAACCATGGAAGATACAAGATATTTTATCTTCTATCAGGTGAAAGCCTAAATCCTAAGAGATTTCCTGACTTGCAGCGGGCATCACTGTTTTATTTTGGGTTCCTCAGTTCAGTTCAGTTCAGTTGCTCAGTCATGTATGACTCTTTGCGACTCCATGAACACAGGCACGCCAGGCCTCCCTGTCCATCACCAACTCCCGGAGTTTACTCAAACTCATGCTCATCGTGTCGGTGATGCCATCCAGCCATCTCATCCTCTGTCGTCCCCTTCTCCTCCTGCCCCCAGTCCCTCCCAGCATCAGGGTCTTTTCCAATGAGTCAACTCTTCGCATCAGGTGGCCAAAGTATTGGAGTTTCAGCTTCAGCATCAGTCCTTCCAATGAACACCCAGGACTGATCTCCTTCAGGATGGACTGGTTGGATCTCCTTGCCGTCCAAGGGACTCTCAACAGTCTTCTCCAACACCACAGTTCAAAAGCATCAGTTCCTCAGTGTTCAGCTCTCTTCACAGTCCAACTCTGACATCCATACATGACCACTGGAAGACCATAGCCTTGACTAGATGGACCTTTGTTGGCAAAGTAATGTCTCTGCTTTTTAATATGCTATTTTGGTTGGTCATAACTTTCCTCCCAAGGAGTAAGCATCTTTTAATTTCACTGGGTTCCTAGAGCTTAAATTATATTTGGGGATAGAGCTACTGATGACTCTGTATATTTCATAAAACATATTTATGAAACATAAGCAAAATATTTCATAATAATATTTATGATTAGCAAAGATTAACAATTAAAAGTTTATGAGAAATAAGTTTAAAATTTACTCTCAAATAGTGTAAGAATTAAGAATGTAAACATCAGAGTTTTGAGGTTTGTTTCCTTCTTAAGCTGTTTTTGATGTTTAGAGGATTTCTGCTCATTTGTGAATGAGATGAAAAGGAGGATGGGAATAGTTGGGCCAAAACCCTTCAATTTTATTTTACTTGATTTCATTTATGCTATTTATATGAGCAGGTATTTTTACCTTTAATTTAACTATCCATTTACTTTTTTTTTTTTTTTTTAGATTTTCTTGAATTTTAAGTCAATTTTTCTTTACTTTTTCTATACTTAGAAGAACAAAACAAAAATGTACAAACACTCACGTGTGTGTGTGTGTGTGTGTGTGTGTGTGTGTGCTCGGCCGTGTTTGACTCTTTGCTACCCCAGCCTGCCAGGTTTTCTTTGTCCATGGAATTTTCCAGACAAGGACACTGGAGTGGCTTGCGGTTTCCTATTCCAAGCGAATCTTCTCAGCCCAGAAATAGAATCCAGGTCTCTTGCACTTCCCACTGCGCCACCACGTGGTGCAGATGGTAAAGAATCAGCCTGCAATGCAGGAGACCAGGGTTCTATCCCTGGCTTGGGAAGAATCCCTTGAAGAGGGTATGGCAATGGCAGCCCATTCCAGTATTCTTGCTTGGAGAATCTCCATGGACAGAGGAGCCTGGCGGGCTACAGTCCATGGGGTCGCAAAGAGTCAGACACGACTGAGCAACTAAGCTCATCACAGCATGAGCACACACACACACACAGACACACACACATAATATACAGACACTACAAGTATACTATAGTTTGAAATAATGGAATTAACGAAATAAAATTATTTGGTAATGGAATTCAACGTGCCTTTCACAAGTCGTGTTCCTAATAAATAATTCTTAAATGGATAGATACTATACTATTTTTATGGTTTTACTGTATCTTTGTTAAAAATGTTAGATTTACTTTGCCTCTTATATAAAGAGTTAAAAGACTTAACCAGACATATAAAGTTTTTAGTAAAAAATTAATGAATTTAGAAAAGTTGCAGGAAATTAAAGAAAAAAAATTCTATGTTGAATAGTAGTGGTGAGAGTGGGCACCCTTGTCTTGTCCCTGATTTCAGGGGAAATGCTTTCAATTTTTCACCATTGAAGGTGATACTTGCTGTGGGTTTGTCATATATAGCTTTTATTATGTTGAGGTATGTTCCTTCTATTCCTGCTTTCTGGAGAGTTTTAATCATGAATGGGTGTTGAATTTTGTCAAAGGCTTTCTCTGCATCTATTGAGATAATCATATGGTTTTTATCTTTCAATTTGTTGATGTGGTGTATTACATTGATTGATTTGCAGATACTAAAGAATCCTTGCATTCAACGTCTCTCCTCCGGCCCAAGTTTGGCCCAGCACAATCAGAGCAGAAAAAGAAGTAAAAGGAATCCAGATAGGAAAAGAAGTGAAACTCTCACTGTTTGCAGATGACATGATCCTCTACATAGAAAACCCTAAAGACTCTACCAGAAAATTACTAGAGCTAATCAATGAATATAGTAAAGTTGCAGGATATAAAATTAACACACAAAAATCCCTTGCATTCCTATATACTAACAATGAAAAAAACAGAAAGAGAAATTAATGAAATAATACCATTCACCATTGCAACAAAAAGAATAAAATACATAGGAATATATCTACCTAAAGAAACAAAAGACCTATACATAGAAAACTATAAAACACTGATGAAAGAAATCAAAGAGGACACAAACAGATGGAGAAACATACCATGCTCATGGATTGGAAGAATCAATATTGTCAAAATGGCTATTCTACCCAAAGCAATCTAAAGATTCAATGCAATCCCTATCAAGCTACCAACGGTATTTTTCAGAGAACTAGAACAAATAATTTCACAATTTGTATGGAAATACAAAAAAACCTCGAATAACCAAAGTAATCTTGAGAAAGAAGAATGGAACTGGAGGAATCAACGTACCTGACTTCAGACTATACTACAAAGCCACAGTCATCAAGACAGTATGGTACTGGCACAAAGACAGAAATATAGATCAATGGAACAGAATAGAAAGCCCAGAGATAAATCCACGAACTTATGGACACCTTATCTTTGACAAAGGAGGCAAGGATACACAATGGAAAAAAGACAACCTCTTTAACAAGTGGTGTTGGGAAAGCTGGTCAACCACTTGTAAAAGAATGAAACTAGAACACTTTCTAACACCATACACAAAAATAAACTCAAAATGGATTAAGGATCTAAATGTAAGACCAGAAACTATAAAACTCCTAGAGGAGAACATAGGCAAAACACTCTCCGACATAAATCACAGCAAGATCCTGTATGACCCACCTCCTAGAATATTGGAAATAAAAGCAAAACTAAACAAATGGGACCTAATGAAACTTAAAAGTTTTTGCACAACAAAGGAAACTATAAGTAAGGTGAAAAGACAGCCCTCAGATTGGGAGAAAATAATAGCAAATGAAGAAACAGACAAAGGATTAATCTCAAAAATATACAAGCAACTCCTGCAGCTCAATTCCAGAAAAATAAATGACCCAATCAAAAAATTGGCCAAAGAACTAAACAGACATTTCTCCAAAGAAGACATACAGATGGCTAACAAACACATGAAAAGATGCTCAACATCACTCATTATCAGAGAAATGCAAATCAAAACCACAATGAGGTACCATTACACGCCAGTCAGGATGGCTGCTATCCAAAAGTCTACAAGCAATAAATGCTGGAGAGGGTGTGGAGAAACGGGAACCCTCTTACACTGTTGGTGGGAATGCAAACTAGTACAGCTGCTATGGAAAACAGTGTGAGATTTCTTAAAAATGGAAATAGAACTGCCATATGACCCAGCAATCCCACTTCTGGGCATACACACTGAGGAAACCAAATCTGAAAGAGACACATGCACCCCAATGTTCATCGCAGCACTGTTTATAATAGCCAGGACATGGAAGCAACCTAGATGCCCATCAGCAGATGAATGGATAAGGAAGCTGTGGTACATATACACCATGGAATTTTACTCAGCCGTCAAAAGGAATTCATTTGAACCAGTCCTAATGAGATGGATGAAACTGGAGCCCCTTATACAGAGTGAAGTAAGCCAGAAAGATAAAGAACATTACAGCATACTACACATATATATGGAATTTAGAAAGATGGTAACGATAACCCTATATGCAAAACAGAAAAAGAGACACAGAAATACAGAACAGACTTTTGAACTCTGTGGGAGAAGGTGAGGGTGGATATTTCAAAAGAACAGCATGTACACTATCTATGGTGAAACAGATCACCAGCCCAGGTGGGATGCATGAGACAAGTGCTCGAGCCTGGGTGCACTGGAAGACCCAGAGAATCGGGTGGAGAGGGAGGTGGGAGGAGGGGATTGGATGGGGAATACGTGTAACTCTATGGCTGATTCATGTCAATGTATGACAAAACCCACTGAAAAAATAAATAAATAAATAAATAAATAATTAAAAAGAAAAAAAAAAGAAAAAAAATTCTATGATGTTAAATAGTACCAGAAATGACTGAAAGAATATGAAAATCTTTTCATAGTTATTTGAACGTAATTGTTATAATCTAAGGCTTTATCTGAGCTTTATAAACAGAAATTTGATTTCATTACAACACAAAATAGACATGCATTAATAAAGTTCAGGCTTCCCATGTGGCGACAGTGATAAAGAACCTGCCTGACAATGCAGGATATATAATAGACGTGGTTTCGATCCCTGGGTCAGGAAAATCTCCTAGAGGAAGAAATGCCAACCCACTCCAGTATTCTTGCTTGGAGAATCACATGGACAGAGGAGCCTGGTAGGCTACAGTCCATGGGGTTGCAAAGAGTCAGACCTGACTAAAGTGACTTAGTAGCAGCAGCAAAAAAGTTCAAAGAAGAAAACAGTGTGTATATTTAAAATCCTAAAAGATGATGCTCTTGAGTACTGCACAAAATATGCCAGCAAATCTGGAAAATTCAGTAGTGGCCACAGGACTGGAAAAGGTCAGCTTTCATTCCAACTCCAAAGAAGAGCAAGCTAAAGAATGTTCAATGTACCATACAATTGCCCTCATTTCACATACTAGCACGGATAAGGTCAAAACCATTCAGCAATAGGTGGATCGAGAACTTTCAGATGTACAAACTGGGTTGTAAAGAAGCAGAGGAACCAGAGATCAAACTGCCAACATTCATTGGAACATGAAGAAAGCAAGGGAATTCCAGAAAAAAAACATCTATGTCTGCTTCATTGACTACACTAAAGCCTTTGACTCTGCGGATCACAACAAACTGTGGAAATCTCTTCAAGAAATGGGAATATCAAACCACATTACTTATTATTTGTAAAGCCATATGCAGGTAAAGAAGCAACAGTTAGAACTAGATGTGAAACAATGGACAGGTTGCAAATTAGAAAATGAGGATAATGTGACTGTATATTGTCATCTGTTTATTTAACTTCTATGCAGAGCACATCATGCAAAATGCCAGGCTGGATAAATGACAAGCTGGAATCAAGATCAATGGGAGAAATATTAACAACCTCAGATATGCAGATGATACCACTCTAATGGCAGAAATTGAAGAGAAACTAAAGAGTCTGTTGATGAGAGTGAAAAAGTTGGCTTAAAACTCAACATTCGGAAAACTAAGGTCATGGCATCTGGTCCCATCACTTCATGGCAAATAGATGGGGAAACAGTGGAAACAGTGACAAACTATTTTTCTGGGCTCCAAAATCACTGCAGATGGTGATTGCAGCCATGAAATTAAAAGATGCTTGCTCCTTGAAAGAAAAGTTATGACCAACCTAGACAGCATATTAAAAATCAGAGATATTACTTTGCCAACAAATGTCCACATAGTCAAAACTATGGTTTATCCAGTAGTCAGGTACAGATGTGAGAGGTGGACCATAAAGAAGGCTGAGTGCCCAAGAATTGATGCTTTTAAAAAGTGGTGCTAGAGAAGACTCTTGAAAGTCACTTGGACTGTGAGGAGATCCAATCAGTCCATCCTAAAGGAAATCAGTCCTGAATATTCATTGGAAGGAATGATGCTGAAGCTGAAGCTCTAGTACATTGGCCCACTGATGCAAAGAGTGCTCTCATTTGAAAAGACCCTGATGCTGAGAAAGATTGAAGGCGGGAGGAGAAGGGGATGACAGAGGATGAGATGGTTGGATGGCATCACCGACTCAATGGATATGAGTCTGAGTAAACTGAGTTTGTGATGGACAGGGAGGCCTGGTGTGCTGCAGTCCATGGGGTCGCAAAAAATCGGACACGACTGAATGACTGAACTGAACTGAACATATATATGTACAAATTGTGCAGCCAACTTATGAGAAAAACATCAACTTGTCAGTAAATTTTATGTTAAAATTGGGCTCTGAGCCAATAATTCAGTGAAATATTAACTTATTTATTTTTTTCAGGCTTGGCCCTTTAGTACTCTATTTCATGAACAGCATTTTCTTTGTAGCCTCCATGTAATAAAAATTCAGAAATACTTCTCTTAATCACAAAAAGGCTACATACTCAACTATGTGAAGAACACTTTAAGCCCTATAAGGAAAATAAGTGGTGTGTTGGAGAGCAAATGATATTCTGTTATCTATTGAGCATATTTTAATGTACTTGAGGCAATTTGTTTTGTTTTTCCCCTTAAGTGTTAATTGTCCTCTTTTCTTGTGTGATTAGTATGATTAGGTGAAAATATGTTTACATTGTACTTAAGCTATGAATTTATTTTCTAGAAAGAGTTGAGGAAGGTGGAAGAAAATTATGTAACAGCCTAAAAGTAAAGAAATCTCTGGATTATAGTGCTGTGAGGCCACTAGCTATGTCAACTCCAATGTGAGAGGCCTGCTATAGTTGTATAACTTGGGGCCCTGGACATACTACTTCCATGTTTTACAAAAATTAAATCTTTACCTGTTTTAGGAATTCTACTATAAAATGGCTTGCCTAAAGGATTGAGAGATTGAGTTTTCAATGTAATAGATACTGGAGTACTTGGATAAACATATTTGTTATAACATTTTAAAAGGAAATAGAAGCTATAGGTTTCAACATACTGAACTAAATGCTCTAATAAAATGAGAGGTTGAGAGATAAATAAAAACTATGGAAGGGAAAATGCAAAAGAGAATGTGATAATGCAAATATTGTACAGTACAAAACTGTCGGGCAGAGAATATTGATGTATGAAGCTTGGAAAATGTTTGTGAGCTTGGAACTTTGAAGACAATTATTTAGAATTTATAGTTTGGCCTTTAATAGTGATAGTGTCAAAATAAAACTTTAAAGCTTTCTTTCTGCCTGGTGAGTATGATAAAAAACACCAATTCTAAAATAAATTTATGACTGCACAGCATTTCTGATATATCTTCCTATTTAATGTTTCCTTGGATGCAATGTTATTTTGAAAACTCTCGACTGAAGGCTCATAAATTGATAACAATGTCAACTGTTTTTCTGAACAAACATTTTTAAAAAGAAAATTTATATTCTGGAAGTAGTCATTTACTTTTCACAACTGATATTGTCATTTTGCTTAAATATAAATTACTTTAATTCTATAGAGTTTTTTCTCTAGAAAAATAGTTAATAGTTAATTCTCTATTGTTTTCAAATAGTTTTAATTTTATTTGTGTTTGTTTCTGGAAAGCATTGTTTAAAGATCTAGTTTATTGCTGGTTGTCAAGAACTTAAATGTATAATTCAATGTATTTTCACATGAGTGAGTAAAGGAGTAGAGACATTTTAAAATAAATTAAGCTTTTATTGAATATTTGTGAACTAAAGAGTGAAGTGTTAATTTGTTGAATACATATATTCTTGGTTTCTCATCATCAGATTTACTTGCTTTGGAATATTGTGCTATAAATGCAATTTAATAAAACAGAAAGCAATACTGAAATCATTTTTAATGATACAAACTTTATCTCATCCTGTATGAAACTTCACATCAAAAACTTTGTGAATATTTTTACCATAAGTTCAAAGAACAGTAACTTTCCTACAGTCAAATTTCCAAAAGCAATGTACATTTTAAAAACCTACAGCTAATATTCATAACATATGGAGGCATGTGAGAGCTATGATATTGCATCTATTGTAATTATTTCTTATATTTATAGACTATGCTCTCATCTTAAATAGCAGATAGGTTTCAACAGTATATTTTGAATTCTCTTTGCTATGTATTTCTTTCAAGGTTAAGGTTTATATGGGTTATCAACTGCATAGGAGGGTATTACAAAGTTAAACTTTACTTACAGAAAAGTTATGTTTCACTGATTATGAATGATAAAAGTGATATTGGAATACATTATGAGCAGTAGAGCTCAGTCTTCATAATAAGATAAAGTTCCCTCACAGGGCTGCCCACTTCTTCTCTTATGTATTTTGTATACTCAACTTGCCAGGTGGTAAGAAAAATAAAGCCTCAAAGGATTGTATAATTGAGCTTTCTGCTGTAATTATATATCTGGCCTTTCTTAATTTCCTATTTCACTATGATTAATAAATATTCCTTTATTGATAATTTTTATATCTCTCTAAATATTGTGCCATTTGGCTTCTTTTCTACATTATTGTTGATAAACCATCATTAGATAACAAACAAAATAGCTGAGTGTAGTGTAGACTAGAGCAGAAACCCTAGAGACAGGGTCACTAGGTCCACATGCCAGCTCTGCAACTTGTTGCTCTGCAACTTTGGATAAATAAATTAGTAGTTTGGTAACTCAGTTTTATCTGTAAAGTGAATATAATGATAGTATGTTTTTCACGACTCTTTAAGAATTTAATGTGCCCATCACATAGTAAGTAAATACATACTGTTTGAAATCATCATTATTACATTATAATCATGTTGATGCTGGTTTTGTGCCTCTGCAATAGAGAAAAATACCTAACTTAACAGCCACACATACTGAGATTTATTTTGAGCAAGTAGCACCGTCATTAGAATCCATGTACATAATAGAACTTGTACTATTCTCATAAAGCTTTTGTGAGGTACTTTCACATACCATAACTGAATTTTGGTAAATGCAAAACCCTTAGAGACTTTGTAGTGTTGTTGTTCAGCCCCGAAGTCATGTCTGACTTTTAGCAACCTCATGGATTGCAGCATGCCAGACACTTCTGTACCCCACTCTCTCCTGAAAGTTGTTCAAATTCATGTCCATTGACTTGGTGACACTATCTAACCATCTCATCATCTGCCAGTCCCTTCTCCTTTGCCTTCAATCTGTTCCAGCATCAGGGTCTTTTCCAATGTGTCAGCTCTTTGCATCAGGTGGCCAAAGTATTGAAGCTTCAGCTTCAGCATCAGTCCTTCCAATGAATAATCAGGGTTTATTTCCTTTAGGATTGACTAGTTCGATCTCCTTGCTGTCCAAGAGACTCTCAAGTCTTCTCCAGCACCATAATCGATTCTTCAGTGCTCAGCCCTCTTTATGGTCCAACTCGCACATCCATACATGACTACTAGAAAAATCATAACTTTGACTATGGACCTTTTTCAACAAAGTAATGTCTTTGTTTTTAAAAACACAGTCTAGGTTTGTCATAGTTTTCCTTCCAAAGAGCAAGCATCTTTTAATTTCATGACTGTTGTCACTGTCCACAGTGATTTTGGAGCTCTAGGAAAGAAAATATGTTACTGCTTCCACTTTTTCCCCTTTTATTTGCTATGATGTGATGGGACTGGATGCCATGATATTCATTCTTTATGTTGAATTTCAAACCAACATTGAGAGCTTTTTCACTCTCCTCTCTAATCCCCATCAAGAACCTCTTTAGTTCCTCTTCACTTTCTGCCATTAGAGTGGTGTCATCTGTATATCTGAGGTTGTTGATATTTCTCCCAGCAACTCTAGATTCCAGTTTGTGGTTCATCCAGTCTGGCATTTCACATGATGAATTCTGCACAGAAAACAAATAAGCAAGGTGACAATATACAGCCTTGTCATACTACTTTCCCAATTTGGAAGCAGTCAGTTGTTCCATGTCTGGTTCTATTATAACTGTTTCTTCTTGACTCAAATACAGGTTTCTCAGGAGACAGGTCAGGTGGTCTGGTATTCCCATCTCTTCAAGAAGTTTACACAATTTATTATGATGAACTGTCAATGGCTTTAGTGTAGTCAATGAAGCAGAAGTAAATATTTTTCTGGAAACCTTTTGCTTTCTCCATGATCCAACAAATGTTGACAATTTGAGAGAGTCATAAAACACTACTATAATCAAATTTTACAACATCTCATCACTATTGAAATTCCCTTATGTTTCTTTTCATCCATCATTCTTAACCTAGACAACTAATGATGTGCAAAGATAACATTTCATACATATGACATTATACTGTATTAATATTTTTTGTCTTGATTCTATTTTCTAGCACACCTTTTTGGGGATTTATATTTTCTGCTTAATATACTTCATTCACTGTTTCCCTAAGAAGTTTCCAATTGTATGGATATATTACTTTTTGTTAATCTATTCATCACTTGGTGCAAATTGGATGCTTCTGGGTTAGAGTCATTCTTGGCCTATGGGCTTTGTAAGAATATATGTTTTATTTATTTATTTATTTATTTATCTTGTGCAGATACATAGAAATTGAATTGCTGGATCATTAGTAGAATATGTTTATGTGAAAATTAGCTGAATTATTTTCCTGTGTCTCTAATATTTTGCATTTCTCCAACAGTGAATGAGTGTTCAGTAGGTAACAGTCCTTTAAAGTGGTATCTTTCTTTTTTCTTTTCTTTTGAGATAACATTGATTTATGGCATCATTTGTTTGACTTCTACATTATATTTCAATTTCTGTTTACACTATGTTATGCTCACCACCAAAATAATTTCTCTTTGTGACTATACTGTTGACTCCTCCTTTCACTCTGCTAACCTCTATTCTGTTCTCTGTAGCTGTGTGTTTGTTTTCATTTGGTTTGGCTGGTTAATTTATTCATTTACTTATTTTAATATTTTCTGCATGAGTGATATCATATAGTTTGTTTTTCTCTGTCTGACTAACTTCATTTAATATAATATCCTCAAGGTCCATCCATATTGTTGCCGGTTGCACAGTTTTATCTTTTCTTGGCTAAGCAGTATTCCCTTGTGTGTGTGTGTGTGTGTGTGTGTGTGTGTGTTTATAAAATCTTCACATAATCTTCTTTATCCATTTTTCTGCCAAGGGGAACTTAGGTTATTTCTATGATTTGACTATTATAAATAACGCTGCAATGAACATAGGGTTGCATACCTCTCTTTGAATTAGTAATTTTATATTCTTCAGCTCACCACCCAGAAGTGGAATCATTGGATTGTATGTGATAGTAGTGTTATTCTTAATTTTTTGAGAGTCACCCAACTGTTTTCCATAGTGGTTTCACCAAGTTACATTTTCACAAGTGGGTTTTTTTTTTTTCCTCCACATCTTCTTCAGTGCTTCTTATTAGTTGTCTTTTTAATAAGACAGATTCTGAAAGATGTGAGGTGATACTGTGGTTTTGACTTGCATTTCCATAATAATTAGTGATGTTAAACATCTTTTCATGTGCCTATTGGCCATCTTGTATGTTTTTGTTGGGGAAGAGTCATTCAGATAATGCTATTGTGGCAATTTTATGAATAAAACCTAATGTATTTGCTGGCAAATGCTGATGTCTCCTTGGCAGGCTGTGAACTCAAATCTTTCCCTCTTCAGTGAAATTTTCTTTATTTCTAAGAGATTTTTCACTGAGGTTTCCAATCTCCTGCCTAATACATCCTTAGATTTTGGCAAAGGTATATTTACCACTTCAAAATTATTCTGTCATAAGTGGTATTATCCCCTTTAGTTTTTGTTGCTTCCAGACTTCCTTAATACCTGTTGATTAAATGCTTTTATATTATACTCACTTTTCCACAATTTTTTTCAGTGGAATGTATTGTGTACTGTAAGCTACTTTATCCTCTTTGGAAATAAAACAGTCTCATCAGGTTTATAGTAAGTTGGTTAATAGAGCTCATATACTCTTATAGATCTCTTATATATATACTCTTATAGATCTCTTATACTACCATTTTTTGTCTTATATATATATATATTTTATTCATCTCCTTGGTGCTTTTAATAGAGTTTCAAGGAGAATAATATGTAAACTCATGCGCTAAAAACATCATCTTTAAGAGCCATCCATAACATTTGATACTTAATTAAGGAATAAATTTCATACTGTGAGTTCTTATGCTAAATGTAGAGTATAAAATCTCACATTAGAATTAATCTGTGAACAATTGTTCTATGTGAACCAAGTCAGTGTAATTAAAGAACAGGGCCACATGAAAGTAATGTTTCAATTTATAACATTATTTTTATTTTATTCTTCAAAATAGCTAATATATCTCACTAAACTGGGTTCACAGCAGGAAATATTATATTAATCAATTTTATAATAATGTATGCTTAAAATAAATATGGGTCATCAACATGGATGTTAATATTTATCTGGCTTTTAATTTTCTCTGGATATGTTTCTGCCATTTTTAATAGCTAAGAGAAAAGACATTTTAGTCACTATTAGTTTTATTATTGACTTTCTGAAATTAACTTCAGTCTAATATTGAAGTTCTGATAAATGTAGCTTAATATGCTCTCAATGATAAACATATATGTTAATAAACATAAGGCATCAATAATTTCATGAGATTTTCTACTTTTAAATTAATTCAAATGGACAATAAAGTGACTCAATGAAGTATTTTATTTGATTATATCACCTATTCTCAGTTTTATATATTTTTATAAAAGTTGATAATTATTAAAGGCTCTGAAAGTGCCAGAAAGATGAAGATTTTATTCTAATGTCAATTTTCCCAAATTTAATATTCAAAAGTTTTCTTCTCTTCCTTTTTTATTTTGGATGTACTCTAGTGCTGTGACTTCAATTTCACTGAATCTCTCATTCTGCAATGTCTAATTATATGTAAAATTTAGTCATTGATTTTTTAAAATTTCAAATATGTATTTCATCTCTAGAAGTCCCACTGGGTCTTTTTCATTTCTTCTCAGACTTCCCAGGTGGCACAGTGGTCAAGAATCCACCTGCCAATGCAGGGGATGCAAGAGACACGGGTTCTACCATCAGGTCAGGAAGATCCCCGGGAGAAGGAACTGGCAACCAATTCCATTATTTTTGCTGGGATAATCCCCTGGACAGAAGAGCCTGGTAGGCTACAGTCCATGGAATTCCAAAGAGTCAGACATGACTGAGTGACTGAAGACACACAAACACACACATCTCTTTTCATCATGATCATGTCTTCTCTTTTACCTTAAATCCATGAAATATAATTATTGTAACAGCTTTAACACCCTTGTCAGATAATTCTAAAATTTCTGTCATTTAAATATGTTTCTATTGATGAAATTTTCTCCATGTTGCAGGTTTAATTTTGTAGTTTTATATATTTTTTGTACACTAGCTAATTTTTAAATTATGAGCACAAAATTTTGAATTTTATGTTGTCAGAAGCTAGTATTTTTTTTTTGTTTGTTTTTATTTTTATCTTTAAATAATGCTGGCTTTTATTGTTCTCAGGAACAGTCAGATTTATTTAGAATCATTGTAAATCTTTTGATGCTTACTTTTAAACATGATTTGTCCAGAACAACCTGTAGACTAGGGAATGTTCTCAGAGGAAATATTCTCAGAACTCTTTATGGTGCTCAGGTATTTTGAGGTCTTTCCACCTGGCTTGTTGCAACTAAATTACTCCCTTTGTGAGCAACAGGGATATTTCTGCTATTTCTTTCTAGTAATGCTCTCTTTGACTTCAGGTGGTTGCTTTCCTACATGTGTAGATCAGTAACAGCCAAAATTTGAGGGGACATTTCTGCAGACCTCTGAAATGCAAACTTTTTTCTATCTCTCTGTTCCCTTACTGCCTCTCTTTTATCCAACACTGCACCCTGCAAATTCTGACCTAGGCTTCACTGTACTATGAAATTTATCTGCTCAGTTAAGCTTTGTTGTGGTCTTGCTCTCTTTGTTGCTGGTCCAAAACTTTTTATAGTCATTGAGTCAATAGCAGGCCTTCTTGTTGGTCCCCTTTCTCCCAGAGAGCATTGTTCTGTGTTGAGAAGCATCTCTTTACATATTTTGTCCAGTGTTCTAATTTCCACATAGTGTGTGTTAAATATAGTCCCTGTTACTTTATTCTGGCTAGATCAAAAGTCCTAGAAAAGTTTTTTAACTCATCAAAATTTGTCTTAACCACACAAAATTGAAAATGAGTGAATTTAACAAATATAACTTGCTTAAAAACTGAAATTTATGGTTTAACTTAATAAAAATACAAAAATAACCATATCAAAAATATAAAATTTATCTGTTTTTTCAAATGTGTTTTTTCTTCAAAGACATCTTTGAATATGTAAAATAAAACTGATAGGGAGCCTTTCATTTATGATAGAATTCAGTACATTAAAATAAATTAGTCATAGAAATTGATAATTCCAATACACATGTTAAGGAGACTATCAATGGAGTAGTGAAAGTCCAGCATTATGTATAAATTATCTGGTTGACACATATTTGAAAGCAGAGCTTTGTCAAAATGTTAGTAGCTAGATTCTATGAAAAACTAAGAATATTTTTTCCTTTTGATTTATTTTTAAAGATTATTTCCTTGAAAGATAGTTCATAAGTGAGGAAAAAGTATATATTCTCTGAGAAATATATATCTATAATATATTATTCAACCCAAGAGAACGTGAAGCTAAATTTTTAAAACACTGGAATAGCTTTAACTCCAGAATTGCTTAATGAAATAAAAATAATTGCTTTTATTAATATTACTCATGACTTGGCCCAGTGATTATTTCATAGGAATGTTTTCTGAAAATGAATAAAGATAAATCAATTTTTACTAAAATGTTTATGATTGACTTATTATCACATATTAACAGTAGCGCCACCAGTATAAAAAGCAGTCTCTGAGCCTGAGCTCATTCAACAGTATTATCTCTGTCATGGTCAGTTCAATTTGAATCTACACTGTATTCTAAACATTATATTAAATTAAAGAAAAATATTAGATATATTGTTACAGAAGCTAAACTTTTCTAAATTGAAAAACTACACATTATTAAATTAACATTTTTTGCCATTGAGTTCACAGTGATGAAAATAGTACTTTTTTGTGTTTAACACATTGTGTTTAATGATTTTGAGTTAAATCATCAAGATTCATTTAACTTGTTAACAATCTAAATTCCAATCAAACTGAGATAGCCCAGTTCTACCATTCATCCATTTCATATTGTAATCTGAATAGAAAATATCTGAGGCAGGAATAATAGTACAAACTGTAGCTCAGAAAGTAAATACTTAGAAGCTGTCTGGTTCATCTGAATTCACATTCTATCCAGTGCTCACAATTTTAGACTCAAAATCTTTTTTACTAACTGATTGTAACAGACAAACTAACGCCTGTTCATCCAATGCCCCCACCATAATGCTGTGACTATGTTACATTATGTAGAAAAAGGGGACTTTGCAGATGAAACCTACTTAGTTTCAAACACATAAAACACAGTCTCCATGAAGAAAACAAGGATGACTTCTTAGATTTGGGTAGCAATCCTGGAAGTTTTCCTCCAGCTCAGTCAGTACAAAATTCACCTACAATGCAGGAAATGCAGGTTGGATCCCTGGGGGGGAAGATTCCCTGGAGAAGGAAATGGCATCCCACCACAGTATTCTTGCCTGTGAAATCCCATGGACGGAGGAGCCTGGTGGGCTACAGCCCAAGGGTTTGCAAGAGTGGGACACCACTTAGCAACTAAACTACTACCACTGATCCCAGGGGACAAAGAGTAATTCTCAAGTCTTAAAACATAATGCTGTTTATTTTACATTAATTTTGAAACTGATTGAAACTAATAATTCCTTTTTCCTTCCATGCTCTTTTGTTTACAAATGAAAATGTCTAAAACTGATATCCTGTGATTGTCCCACCAACTGTATTTTGAAAGCACATTGTTTTTAGCTTTATTTTCACAGGTTCAAAGACATAAAGGATTCCACCCCCTCCCCCCCGCCGCCTTTAAATGATTGCATACAGAACCTCACCTAGATCTACTTTATTAACTTAGATGGTGAGATTTGGGACTTTTGAGCTGCTGAGATTTACAGGACAGTCTGGACTTAAGCCCTTAAACTTGTGATAATTTGTTATCACAACATAAAACTAACAAAATGATATAAAGTATAAGAGTTTATGAAAGTATGATTATTATTTTCCTTTTCAATAATGAACCAAACTGACTATTTAATTTACCACTTCAGTGTAAATACACACTAACATCTTCCAAAAGAAAATTAACTCCTTGTCTGTTGATTTCAATAGTCAAACAACAATTAAAAAAAATTAAAAAAACATATAAATGATTTATTTCAATAATAGACAATATATGTAGGACTTTTTCATGGACGTTTACTCTGATAAATGATTAAATGTTTGCATTACATAGCTGTTAACTTCTTTGGTCATGTGTGTGCGCGCACTTAAGTTGCTTCACTCATGTCTGACTCTGTGACCATATGGACTATACTCTACCATGCTCCTCTGTCCAGGGTTTCTCCAGGCAAGAATACTGGAGTTGGTTGCCATGCTCTCCTTCAGGGAATGTTTACAACCCAGGGATGAAACCTGTGTCTCCTGTGGCTCCTGACTTGCAGGTGGAGTCTTTACTGCTGAGCCATGGGAGAAAGGCTCCCTTGGTCATATGTAAATGAAAATAATTTTCAAGAATAAACTATAACTATTTTTGTGCATGTATGGTAAATCATCATGTATTGGTAAAATTTAAATATCTCTGTATTAAAATATAAAAATTGTTGTCAATATATTTAAGCTTTATACTTTAAAGTAGTGAATTTTACCTAAAACAAAAAAAAAAGTTCTCTTAAGAATCAGGCAATATAAAAATTTAGAAAACTAATACAAGAGTAAAAAACTATTGGAGATATTAAATCAACTTAAAAAATTAATAAAATTTTTCACTTATTAAGAAATTGACAAGGATATTTTCATTGTAAAATATGTTAAGCAAATTTCTTAAAATGTGCAAAAATATTGATGTACAAAAAACACAATTGTAGTTTTATTAAAATAACAATGATAACAAGTAATCTCAATGGCCCGTATTAGTTAAATAAGATATTGTAAGGTGTTTTTACCTTTGAAAATTGCTTTTAAAGAATACATGGTGATAGTACAGTTAATCTAATAGTTGCTTTCTAAGGGACCTTCTTCTCTGGGCACATGAGACTTATTCAACAGAATGAGAAAAACGAGGAATCAGTAGGATCATCCAGGAAAAATGAAATAATATGGAATTTATCAACCTTATTTACCCCCATCTTCTATTTCCTATAGGTCAACGTTTTTCTATAGAAGTCTACCTGCCTCTCGCTTCCTGGTTGTATCACTGGCCTCTACTTAGCCACTCAGGAAGCCAGGTACACTGATACGCCACTTGTCATTTCATCCTCAGTTATGAAAATATCCACCTACAGCTGAGAAAGGATGCCCAAGATTTGTGTCTACGTAAGCGGTTTTCCTCCCTTGAACTTATACATTTCTTCCACCTTACTTTCCTAATATTAATTAAAGCTTATCCAAAAAGTAGTTTGCATTCAGTATGTACAGTAACTAATCTGTATCATCAAACAACAGTAAACACAATGCAATTTACCTAATTAATCCATCAAACTCATTACATTTATTTATTATTGTGGACTGAATTGTGTCTCCCTCTCTCAAATTCATAAGCTGAAATTCTAACCCACACCTTGGAATGGAATGTAGCTGTATTTGAAAATAAGGTCTTTAAATAGGTAATTCAGTTACATGAGGTCATTAGGGTGGGCTCTTACCCAATATGATTAATACTGTTATAAGAAGAGATCAGGTCACAGACATATACAGAAGGAAGATAATGTGAGGACAGAAAGAAGATGGCCAAGAAGCAAGGCCTCAGGAAAAACAAACAAAAAAAAAACACCTTTGCTCATACTTTGATCTCAGGCTTCTAGACTCCAGATCTGGATGAAAACAAATTTCTGTTGTTTAAACAACCAGGTCTCTGTTGATTTGTAGTGACAGGCCTAGAAAACTAATATATCTCTTAATGTCTGTAAGTGGACAAATGAAAATTTTCCAATCTTTAAGTCCCCTGAAATCTCTTTAGCATTTTGAACTTTAGCATTTGAACCATGATTATAGCTTTCCTCATGTAAGTCTCTTGTCTCTTGGCTTCCAAGACAATTAGGTTGACCAGGCATTCTCCTTTTGACGAGGGCAGATTGGGTTTGCATCTTCTGCCCTGGTATAATTATTAATAATATCCCATTTAACTCTAAAAAATGTAACAGTTTGAATGATAATTATATGTTTATCCCATGATAGCATAACTTCCTATTTTTTATTCTTCTCACTCGCAGTTGTAGTTTCTTTTTCCTCAGGTGGTTTTCCGCTATTCACATTAATATTGGGCTTGGTGAGAGAGGATTTTTCTTTCTCCTATTATATATTCATCATGTAAAACTCAGTATGCAAATTTTTGCTTTAATTGGCACTACATAACATTAAAAATACTTGAAGAGTCTCAACACCTAGCATAGCTCCTCTCATGTAGTAATAACTGAAAACAAAACCCAGACATTCTCCCAAGTTTCAGAAAGGTATTTCAAATTTAACATTTTTAGAATTAGCCTCACACTGGCTCCAAATCTTGAATTTTCTTCTATGGTGAAAGCTCTATTCTTCCTATTGTACATATTTATATCTCAAAAACATTCTAGGCTCCTTTTTCTCTCAGCTTTTATATCTAACTGATCATTGAGTTGTATTATCTTTTTTTTTTAAACTATTGTGGAATCTCTTTATTCCTGCTACCAATCAAATTTTCATAAAAATCTCTCTAATATTACTACAATAGTCTAAATTATCATTATTGTTCAGATCTGTCTTTCTCAGACAATCCTCAGTACTGCTAATGTATAACATTTATAAATATTTAAACATTTAATTATTTCTATAATCTTTTGATGGAATATCCAAACCCCTTTCATAAAAAGTTTACTCTCTCAGGGTCATGTCTTATTCTGATGTCTTCCTCTAAATTTTGTCAGTATTGCAGAGCTACTTGTAAGTATTTAAATGGGCTAGGCTGTTTTGTCTATGGCTTTTTTACTTGTTAGTATACGAATGATTTATTCTTCATTTATTCTTCCATCTGTTAAAAAATGTTAAGCCGTGTATTTCAGTGAATTCTGAAAAACCTTTCTAACTTCATTCTATTCCAATAAACCCCCTGATAATCTGATGATCTTCAAATTCTAGCTTAGGTGTTAAATACTCCAGAAACATTTTCCTTTCATTATTTCTCCATATCAACTTATTTATTCTAATTATGTCTCTGTGTTCCCACACACCTTGGGAAAATCTTTACCACAGTACTTGTCATAGTGTGATTTTTATTGTTTGTTTCTTATTTATTTTGAATAAATTCTGAAAACGAAATCTGTTTCCCCATCCAGGTCTAACTTTTCAGCTAGTTAAATAATAAGGCACTTGAGACAAACATCATCAGTAAAAACAAACAAGCAAATAAATAATGTAAACACATTTTTTTTTTAATTTGTGTAGTGATTAACTTATATATCATCACTTTATATTCTTTAAAAAATGTATCTCTACATTTTTGGAAATTAATCAGTACTCAATATTATTTACTTAATTTTCTTACCAATGTAGTCCCCTGATTAGGAATACACATTGGTAATTCATTCTAAATTAACTAAGAACTCTATCTATTCTTCCATTTTTTAATCCTATATGTATAGGATTAAAAAATGATATATATAGTACATTTAATTATTTTGGCCATGTAAACATGATGGTCATGACTTTTGTCATGGAATAGTCATCACTTACCTTGTTTCCATAATGAAAAAAACAAATTAAATTAATTTTAGACTAATTATTTTAAAAGCTTAATTATGCCATTTTAGAGACGTCACATATGTACAAAGCCATAGTTTAATGTCTCTGTAGTGGACAAAATATAGGAGAAATCTCTCTGTGCAGGACTGTGCTGTTATATATATTATATTCTAAAAAGATCCTTTTCTGGCTAATAACTGTAAAATCACATTTTAGTAGTAGCACATGCCAATATAATATCCTTTTAAAGTATCCCTCCATGGCCACAAAATTCTGCAAAATAGCATATTTTAAAACTTGGCTCATGATGGCAGCTCTCCACTAAAAGCCAATTATTCTGGAATATTCTGGTACTAAAATGAATCACAAATGTTCCTCATTCACTAGAGTCTCATGAAACACTTTCAAGGCAGAAATGCAGTTTAGTTGAAATAACAGATGGAATAAATGGCCCCCCTGAACCCAATTTAAAAAATATTGTGATTGCCATCCTGCTTATGATACTGCTTTGCTCTACAAAGCTTTCCTTAAAATTTCCCGAGCGTTTGGAATCAAATATGGCTGATTTTATTAAAGTAGAAATATATAATCATGGATATAAGATAAATTTACATGAAAATCTTGATTCTCAGATGATAACACTCAAGAAAAAAGTATCAGAAATTATCAAGAAAGACAATGTAGTCTCACTCTCTTCAGTTTTGTTTTTTTCTTTTACATCTCAAGTTCTGTACTGCACTGTTCATGCTGATTGCTCTACTGTTTATAGACTCTATCTCTTCACAGAGCCTTTACAAATAATGTTAACCTGTTTTTTCACAATTATCAATTGACAGGCATCCTCTGTGATATTAACATACTTTTGCTTGTAGCATGTAAATATATATTTAAGAGCAAATACTTTTCTCAGTTTTTGTCTGCCTGTCTTTGTTGTTCCTTTTTTCCCCTTAAATATCTTATTTTTGTGACAGAATTTTTAGAAAAAAATATGTGAAGGAAGGAAGTAAATTTGTTAAGATACTCCTATTTTTCTGGTGCCTAATACATATTATTTCAATATATTTTCATATCAGTAAACTAGATTTTAGAATCTTAGTTTGCATGAGGAACATGAGGTACAAAATCTCAATTATGTTCACATTATAATAGAAAGAACAAAACAACGTGAAGACTCAAATCTAATTTTGGTTACCCCAAGTATCTCAATAAATGCATATCAAAATACTTAGAATTATTAGTACTGTAATAAAAGGAATTTGCAAGTCTTCTCTTTAAAACTAGGAAGCAGAAATCATGGTCTTTGGACTGAATTTGATTTTCAGTTTTGTTAATAATGTTTTATTGTTGTTGCTCTTGTTAATAGTTAACCATTTTAAAATTAATTTTAAAATTAGAAGATATCTCATTTCATTTCAGGCTTCTTTTGAAAAAGTACTACATAGCAACACAAAGCAACAATTGAAGCATGATATATGTGGTCCTTAATTTGCCTCATTTCAGGATGTATTTGTGCAGTTTATTCATTTTGCTGTAAGTTTCCAGTAAGCATTCACATTTTCTACCCTTGTGTAAATATTCCTTGCTTCCTCCTGAAATCATTTACCTCACTTCCACCAGATGGCAGGTTATGCTTACTTCCCTGACTAGAATAAGACAAGAGAAATTGGATGAAGTTTATGACGCTTAAGTTTAAATACAGAGCAGAACAACCCAGTTTGACAGCATGTTCACATTATCTTCGTATTCCAGGGTGTAGTATATAACTTCAGAAGACAGATAATTCTAATTTTGTTTCTTCTGTGATCATGATCTCAAACTCTTCCTTACAGCCAGAGAAAGGAAGACGCCAGTTAAAGAAAAGGAGCAAAAAGGAAGAAAAGACAAACAAAATAAGCACAAAGACAGGAAAAAAGAGAAAGAGCATTCAAAATTTTTTCATATCTACAGTTTTTCCAAAGCCCTCAACTCTACTTTTCTTGGATTTTGGTGATTTGGCCAGTGAAACCCCAATAAAGCTTAATTTAATTTGAATAGAAGTGTATTATTTTGCATTTAAGACCAAAAATATAGAAATATAAACATAAAGGTAGGGAGGAAGATAGTAATGTCTAGATACCCATAGCTGAGGATTGTTTAAACATACAACACGTAACCACTTCATGCAGTATTACAAGTACAGTTAGCCAAAAATATCTGGACTAACTACTATTATTTTCAGTCCTCAAAATTAAGTGGAGAATAATTTCAGTGCACTCACTATTCTCTATAATTATTAGGTGAAAAGCAGGTTACCAGATAGGAATACATTAGTGGTGATTATCATTGATATAGATTATTTGTCACACCCTAATCTAAGTGTTACATATTTTAATTAATTGAATATTTGCAAAATTCTTTGTGATTGATTATATTATTTTTACCCATTTACCAAATAAGAAAAATAAGACAGTGAGATCAGATAATAATACGCATAAATCCTCAGGTTGTTGAGGAAGAAAGTAGCAGAACTGGATTAACACTCTCTAGCTCAAGAGCTCTTGATTCTAATTACTTTTCTTCTGCTTCTCCAGCGTGCATGCTAACTGCTTCAGTCTTGTCCAACTCTTTGCGGCTCTATGGACTGTAGCCTGCTGGCTCCTCTGTCCATGGTATTCTCCAGGCAAGAATACTAGAGTGGGTTGCCTGCCATGCCCTCCTCCAGGGGATCGTCCCTACCCAGGGGTCGAGCCCTCATCTCTTATGGTTCTTTACCACTTGGGAAACCTCCTTCTGCTTCTCATTGTGAGTCAATTAATGTTAAAAGTAAATTACAATTATAAATGGATAGAAATAAGGACTGGAATTAATATACACCAAAATTTTAACATTGATATTTTCTGAGTGTAGAATTATAAATGATTATATTGATGTGTGTCTGTTCACATTTTCAAAATACATACTTTGAAAGTTAAAACTATCAGCATAAAATTGTTTTCTAACATGTTTACTGAAAATGCTGTTATTACAGTTGTTAACTAATTACATCATGATGTCTCATAAACAGAGATATGACTGAAAGAAATTGCCAAATGCTTTTAAATTCTCTGGTAATATATTTCATTTCTAAGGGACCTTAGATTTCTATTAATATTTATGGGCTCAATAAATGTTTGCTCAATAAATGAATGGATAAATGTTTACCAAATAGCAGAAGTATGCTACCATTATACTATTATTTGTAAACTCAAAGGACAAAGAAAAAGAAACAAAATTATTGCACTGATAATTTAGAAAATGATACAATGTGTGAAATAAAAATGGAGCTAATAGTTTCTGTGGTTTTATGTATTTAAAAAACATAATTACTTTGATTACTAATATCAGATATGGAGTAATCAAATAGTATCCTTTGACTCTTCTTTCTTATTTCTCTGAAAAATTATATTTTGGAAAGACCTTTGAACTTAGAGACAAGTCAAAGCTTTCTACTGAGATTCAATTGCTTTGGAAATTTGAACCAGTAATTCTGATTCTCAGTTCACTTATATTCATTGTTTTATATTAAATGAAGTTCACTTTGAAAGTCGAAGTCTTCTCTAACATCTATATCACAATTAAATTTAAATTTTTTTACTACTATTTTAAATCTTTGTTAATAAAAGGCTTTAGATTGATTACCTTAGATTTATTTTTTTTTTCTCATATCATTAAGGACACAGAGCGACAAGACATTAAATATTTTAACTTGCCTTATTCTAACCAAGGCTGTTTTCTCTTATTCAAAGAACAGATGCTGTTCAACTGACATTTTAGTCAAATTACTTTCTTGTTAAAAATATGTAAATTTATATGTGTACATGTTTTGTTTCTTCAGGCATGTTCAAGCTTTGCAACTCTTTGCAACCTTATGGACTATAGCCCACCAGGCTCCTCTCTCCACAGCATTCTCTAGGCAAGAATACTGGAGTGGGTTGCCATGCTTTCCTCCAGGCGGTTCTTTCCAACCCCGGTATCAAACCCATATCTCTTGTGGTTCCCACATTGCAGGCAGATTTGTTATCACAGAGCCACCAGGGAAGCCTTTATATAGAAGGAACTGATTTTTCTCACTCATAACTTGCTTGGTATTTAAACAGATTTATTACAGTCAAATCTACAGCTTTATGTTATAATCTACTATACTTAGAGTAAACATTATAATGTATTTTTCAGAGTTCTAAACATTTTAAATATTTTTAAGCATATTGTTCTTGATTATTTCTATCAGGCTATAATAAATACTCAAAATGTATATTGAATAATTGAAGTAGTGATTTAAGTAAAATGTAAACAATTTTTACATATTATATCAAAGTAGTCATAAAAATATTGTGTGATAGAGGCTTGGAAAATAGAAACATATTGTTCAGTCAATTATATTTCCACTTAAAAAGACAAGAACACTTTAAATTGTATTTTTCTGTTAATCAAACATATAATACATCTATCACAATCAAATGACAGTAATAATTCTTAATAATATTAAGAAATCTAATTCATTCTATTGGTTCTAATTTCTTAGTTATTTTAAACATTTAACATACTTTCCTTTTTGGGAGTTGTTCTCCTAAACTGAGTCTATTTATCTAAATTTAATTTACTTATAATATTCTAGCCTCTAAAAATTCCTGTTATTATATGGCACTCAGATTTCTATTACTTGAAAAAATTACAGATTTAATCTTGTAAATTTAAACTTGTAATTGGTATCAAGGTGCTCAGTAATATTTGAGATAGCCTATTTGAGAAATTTCATATATAGTTTATAATCACTAATGTTTCAGAAATATTGTGGTTCATTGAAAAAAGTTCAAAACTGGTAGAGTATAGAAGAATATTTATATCTTTATTCTTTGTGTGAGCATATGATGAGCAATAGAGATTAATTTTCTAAAGGTTTTCTCTTTTTTTGTTGTTGTTCTTCTGATGACACATAAAAGTAACATGTTGTGAGATAGTTAAGTTTACTCTTGAAACAGTAATCGCCTTCAACTTGATGGTTTAATCCACCACAGTCACTAAATATTTTCTAAATTAGCAATGAATGAGTCATTATAGCAAACATGTAGAGACACTGGATATAAAAATAGAGATTTGAAAAAAAAAAAAAAGTCTTTTTAAAAACTATTTCCAAGTGTTAAAAAAGGATATAGTCATATATTATCCTAACTCTAGAAACATTACCAAACTTATAGCAAAACCTTAAAAGGTTTTTCACTATTAAACCATTTGCCATAAGCATTTATTATATCAAGGGAGTCTAAAAAAATTATAGGGCAGAGATCATTGGCTCAGCAGTAAAGAATCTGCCTGCGATGTGGGAGACCTGATTCTATCCCTGAGTCAGGAAGATCCCCTGGAGGAGAACATGGCAGCCCACTCCAGTACTCTTGCCTGGAGAATCCCATGGACAGAGGAGCCTGGTGGGCTGCAGTCCATGGGGTCGCAAAGAGTTAGACATGACTGAACAACTGAGCAGGCAGCATGCAGTGTAAAAGAAAGACATCCTGAGGAAATGGGAGCACCTTCTTTTTAAGAAACATAACAGCTAATTCTTGGTGACTTATGTATCCTAGAGCTGTTGGAAGTCTTTCACCTGGATTATTAACGCATTTAATTCTTACAGTCCTGTGAGTTAGTTACTATTCTTGTGCTCATTTTACAGGAGATGAAACTGAGTGCTCTAGGAGAACAAGGTAAATTGCTCAAATAGTATTTATCAGGGCTATAATATACACCAAGGTATTATTATCCTAGAATCTGTGGTTTTTAAACCCAATGCTATGGTTTCAAAGGCACTGTTTTTCCAAACCATTTTACACCTTAAAAGTGAATAGCGATGATGAAATAAATACCAGCCCCAAGCAAAAAGTCTCTATAATCCTCCATTCTGATGAAAAAAGTCAAGGAAAGGAAGAAAAATTAAACCATGTGGTTAGGAGGCAGGACAGCAGCAAAATAAAGCTAATAAGTTAGGCTAATTTAGAATGATGGGATATATATATCAAACCCACATTCATATTCTGGCAATTACTGACACTGAGATGGAATCCATAATAAACTAACTGCTACAAGCTAGGGTTACTCAAGTCTATTAGTTTCCTAGGGTTGCCACAACAAAATACTACAAACTAGTCAGTTTAAAATGAGAGAAATTTATTTTCTCACAGTTCTGGAGGCCAGAAATCCAAAATCAAAGTGACAGCAAGATCAGCCTCTTTCTGAAGGCTCTGGAGAGCTTATTACCTTGCTTCTTCCTAGCTTTTGATAGTTGCATACAAATCTTTGCCTTGCAGACACATCATTCTAATCTGTTTCCAGGGACACATTCTCACTGTGTCTTTGAATTTCTAGATTTCTTTCTCATAAGGACACCAGTCATTAGATTTCAGCTGCCCACACTAATCCAGTATGACTTCACGTTGCTGTGGTTGTTCTTCAGCCACTTAAGTGGTGTCCAACTCTCTGTGATCCCTTGGATGCAGCAAGCCAGGTCTCCCTGTGCTTCAGCATTTCCTAGAGTGTGCCCAAGTTCGTGTCCATTGAATTGGTGGTGCTATCCAACCGTCTCAACCTCTGCTGTCCCCTTCTCCTTTTGTCTTCAATCTTTTCCAGCATCAGGGTCTTTTCCAATGAGTCAGCTATTCTCATCAGGTGGCCAAAGTATTGGAGCTTCGCTTTCAGCAACAGTCTTTCTAATGAGTATTCAGTATTGATTTCCCTTAGGATTGACTAGCTTGATTTCCTTGGTGTCCAAGGGATTCTCAAGAATCTTCTCCAGCACCACGATTTGAAGACATCAATTCTTGGGCATTCAGCCTTTTTTATGGTCCAACTCTCACATCTGTACAGGACTACAGGAAAGATCAATGCTTTGACTATAGGGACCTTTGTCAGCAAAGTGTCACCTTTGATTTTTAATACACTGTCTATGATGTCATAGACTTACTTCCAAGAATCAAGCATCTTCTAATTTCCTGGCTGCAGTCACTGTCTGCAGTGATTTTGGAGCCCCAAAGAGAAAATCTGTCACTGATTCCACTTATCCCCTTCTGTTTGCCATGGTGTGATTAGACTGGGAGCCGTGATCTTAGTTATTTGAATGTTGAGTTTTAAGCCAGATTTTTTGCTATTCTCTTTCAACCTCATCAAGGGGCTGTTTAGTTCCTCTTTGCTTTCTGCCATTAGAGTGGTGTCATCTGCATATCTGAAGTTGTTTATATTTCTCCCTGCACACTTGATTCAAGCTTGTAACTCATCCAGCCTGGCATCTTGCATGATGCACTCTGATATAACTTAAATAAGCAGAGTGACAATATAAAATTATGAAGTATTTATTTCCCAGTTTTAAACCAATCCCCTGTTCCATGTTGTTGTTCAGTTGCTCAGTCCTGTCCCACTCTTTGTGACCCCAAGGACTGCAGCATGCCAGGCTTCCCTGTCCTCCACCATCTCCCAGAGCTTGCCCAAACTCATGTTCATTGAGTTGGTGATATCATCCAACCATTTAGTTCTCTATTGTTGTCCCCCTCTCCTCCTGCCGTCAATCTTTCCCAGAATCAGGGTCTTGTCTAACGAGTCAGCTCTTCGCATCAGGTGGCCAAAGTACTGGAGCTTCAGCTTCAATATCAGTCCTTCCAATGATTATTCAGGATTGATTTCCTTTAGGATTGACCAGTTTGATGTCTGCAGTCCAAGGGACTCTCAAGAGTCTTCTTCAACACCACAGTTCAAAAGCATCAATTCTTCGGTGCTCAGGCTTTTTTATGGCCCAACTCTCACATCCATACATGACTACTGGAAAAACCATAGCTTTGACAATATGGACCTTTGTTGGTAAAGTGATGTTCCTGCTTTATAATACACTGTCTAGGTTTGTCTTAGCTTTTCTTTGGAGGAGCAAGCATCTTTTAATTTCATGACTTCAGTCTCCATCTCCACTGCTGCAGATGGCTGCAGCATGCATCTCCACTCCATGGCTGCAGTGATTTTGGAGCCCAAATAAAGGTTCTATGTAGGATTTGAACTATTGCTTCTTGACCCACATAGAGGTTTCTCAGGAGACAGGTAAGATGGTCTGGTAGTCTCATCTCTTTAAGAATTTTCCACAGTTTGTTGTGATCCACATAGTTGAAAGTTTTCACATAGTCAACGAAACAGAAGTAGATGTTTTCTTGGAATTAGCTTGCTTTATCTATTATCCAATGAATGGTAGTAATTTGATGTATGGTTCCTCTGCCTTTTCTAAACCCAGCTTGTACATCTGGAATTTCACAATTCAAGTACTGTTGAAGCCTAGCTTAAAGGATTTTGAGCATAAGCATTAGGATGGGAAGTGAACAGAGTTATCCAGTAGTTTGAACATTATTTAGCACTCACTGCCCTTCTTTGGAATTGGGATGAAAATTGACCTTTTTCAGTCCTGTGGCCACTGCTGGGTTTTAAAATCTGCTGACATATTAAATGCAGCACTTTAACACCATCATCTTTTAGTATTTTAAATGGCTAAGCTGGAATTCCATCACATCCACTAGCTTTGTTCATAGTGATGCTTCCTAAGGCCCACTTGACTTCACACTCCAGGATGTCTGGCTCTACATGAGTGACCAACCATTGTGGTTATCCAGGTCATTGAGACCTTTTTTTTGTGCAATTCTTGTGTATCCTTGACACCTCTTCCCAATCTCTTCTGTCTCTGTTAAATCTTTACTGTTTCTGTCCTTTATCATGCCTGTCCTGGCAGGAAATAATCCTTTAATATCTCCAATTTTCTTGAAGAGCTCTTTAGTCTTCCCTATTCTATTGTTTTCCTCTATTTCTTTGCATTATTAATTGAAGAAATATTTCTTATCTCTCCTTGCTATTCTTTGGAACTCTGCATTCAATTGGGTATACCTTTCCCTCTCTCCCTTGCTTTTCACTTCTCTTCTTTCCTCAGCTATTTGTAAAGCTTCCTCAGACAACCACTTTGCGTTTTTGCAGTTCTTTTCCTTTGGGATGGTTTTGTCCACTGCCTCCCATACAATGTTATGGACCTCTGTCCAAAGTTCTTCAGGTACTCTGTCTACCATACCTAGTCCCTTGATCTATTTCTCACCTCCACCTCTGCTGTCACCTTCGTATAATCATAAAATATTTGATTTAAGTCATACCTGAATTGCCTATGGTTTTCCCCACTTTCTTCAATTTAAGCCAGAATTTTTCTATGAGGAGCTGATGATCTGAGTCAAAGTCAGCTCCAGGTCTTGTTTTTGCTGACTGCACTGAGCTTCTTCATCTTTAGCTGCAAAGAATATAATCAATTTGATTTCAATATTGCCCATTTAGTAATGTCCTTGTATAGGGCTGTCTCTTGTGTTGTTGGAAAAGGGGGTTAGCTATGATTAGTTTGTTCTGTTGGCAAAACTCTATTAACCTTTGCCCTGCTTCATTTTGTACTCCAAGGTCAAATTTGCTTGTTACCTCAGGTTAACTCTTGACTTCCTACTTTTGCATTCCAATACCCTAAAAGGACATCTTTTGTTGTATTAGTTCTAGAAAATCTTGTAGGTCTTTATGGAACTGTTCAACTTCAGCATTTTCATCATCAATGGTGGGGGCACTGAATGGGATTACTGTGATCTTGAATGATTTTCCTTAGAAAAAACTGAGATCATTCTGCTGTTTTTGAAATTGCACCCAAGTACATTTTTGAGATTGCATTTAGGACTATTTTGTTGATCATGAAGATTACTCCACTTCTATGGGATTCTTGCCCACAGTAGTAGATATAATGGCTGTCTAAATTAAGTTTGCTCATTTCCATCCATTTTAGTTCACTGATTCCTAAGATATTGATGTTCACTCTTGCCAATTCCTGCTTGACCACGTCCAATTTACCCTGATTCATAGACCTAACATTCCAGGTTCCTATGCAGTATTGTGCTTTATAGCACTGGATTTTACTTTCACCACCAGACACATCCACAACTGCGAGTCATTTCTGCTTTGGCCCAGTCACTCCTTTCTTTCTGGAGCTATTGGCAATTGCCCTCTGCTCTTTTCCAATAACATGCTTTTCAACCTGGGGGACTCATCTTTTGGTGTCATATCTTTTTGCCTCTTTATACTGTTCATGGTATTCTTGTGGCAAAAATATTGCTTCCTGTATTCAGCTTACTGCCTCTTGACTTCACCTTAAGATGACCCTATTTCCAAATAACATAACATTCACAGATACCAGAAGTTAGGACTTCGATGTAACTTCTGGGGAGACATAAATCAGTTCATAGCTGCTACTCTTCTCTGCAAAGTATGGTAGATAGAGGGGAGAAATAAGTTTTGTATTAAGGAGGAGAAAACAAATAAGTATAATTGAAAATCCTTAGTATATATGACCTATAGCCCTAGTGAATATAAGACTATGTTACATATATAGATATAATGTACAATGAGTATAGTTTCATTAAACTATAATGACCTGGGAGACTTATTCACTAATCCTATTTAAAATATCTCAATGCCAGAAATATGTAAACTAAATAGCTGTTGCTAAATAGCTGAGTTTTATTAGAGAAAAATCACTTAACTTGATTACCAACCTAAAATGACTATTAACAAGGCTTGAGATATTAGTAAATTATTCTATAAGCACATATGTATGCTAATCAAGGATTTATTTCATAACTCCTGCATTCTTTAAACATCCTTTCTTGCCCTATATCAGGCAATGATTTAATGATTTTCCCTGATAAACCATAATTATAGACCCTTTCCAAAAATATATGGTAATCTTTGGTTGCCCCTTCATATTTAAGAGTAAAACACTTAAAAGCTGATCACACATTCTCTGCTTATATAAAGTTCTAAGTGATATGTTTAAATTACTGTGATTTGGCAAGGTCCAGTCATTTCACTGGAAAATTCTTTAATATTAGTGTTTATATATTTTTATTTTGAGGTGGTCAGTTACCTCAGGAAAGAAGCTTCCAATCTGCTCTCTGGGGAATTTGGAGAAGCAGAAGCCATCAGTATTCCAGGCAGCACCCTCAGTACCACGTAGAGTTGGAGGACTCTCTTTTGGGAATCCATACTTTTACATAATTCCTGTTTTCATATGACATCTTGAGAAAGTCAATTCCTAGGCAGGTTAGTAAAAAATCCAGGGTTCCAGAGGAGGAGAAAGGGGTCTGGAGTTCTCGAGGAAGACAAAAGGACAAACTTCTTTTCCTTAAGCCCAGAGCTGATGATTGCACAACAAAACAACTCATCTTGCTCAAAGGTATGTTTTTCCTTAAACTTTGTACCAATAACATCAATGTATCCTGTTTGAGGACATGTTTCTCCTTATTAAGAACCTTCTGAATAATCCTGTCATTTTAGAGTGGGTCTGGTAAGCTCTTTCTATTGTTAGTTCTTTAATCCTGTTATCTTAAAATGTATATTTTGGGAGTGGGTCTGGTAAGACCTTTACAACCTTGAGGCATTCTTTTGATTTACTGTAATAACCAAATTAAAAAGTATATAATTCCCTTTCTAAGACTAGGAGGTGGGGGTGGGGGGGCACTCCCTGTCTCCGTTCTGATGTCTATGTCAGAAGCTTTCTCTGTCCCTTTTTATACTTTAATAAAACTCTGCTACACAAAAGCTCTTGAGTGATCAAGCATGATCCCTAGTCCTGAAGCTAAATCATCCTCTTCAGAGATCATGAATCTGACCATAAGCCATGATCTGACCATTCACCATAAGCTATCCTCTTGGGGGCTTGTCCAGGGTCTTCAGGACAAAGTAAGAAGACTCAGAGCTCTAGTCTCTCTGCTTTCTCAGTATACATGTCTTCTGCTTTACTTAACCAACTCTGTGGTGTGCTTGTGTGAGTGAATAACACGCCCTGCACTAAGTGAGCATTGAGCCCTGCTCTGCAGTATGGAGATGCCTCGTAAAGAAGGAAAGCAGCCCTAAAAAGGGGAGCCTTGTTGGGGGTTTATACTGGCCTGCCACGGCCAAGGGACAACCAACGTCCCTGTGAGGGGAGCAGCAAGAAATTGGCGAAGCATGTGAACCAGACTTTCCTTTCTCAGTCACCTTCTCCTGGTCTCTTTGACCATTTCATGATTGCATGGGGAGTTAGAACTACTAATGAAGAAGGAATTCATAGGACTTGGACTCCATCTGAGGCCTGTCCGTGCTGATCGTGCTCAGCCACCTCTCCAGTGGACTCTGAGCTCTCTGCTTAGTGCCTGTGGGAATGACAATGGAAGGATAAGACCCCCTCCTGACAGGGGAACCTTGAAGATCCTATTCAGGTTACTCATCACCTAAGAGAAAACAGACACTAATCACCCCTGCCTCCGGACAGGATCTATCAGAATGTAAGCACAGGCTTATCAGTTATTAACTGGTTGGAATGTAACAGAGGGCTTATTGATTATTAACTGTTTGAACACATAACACGTGAATGACGGGGTTATTGTGATTGTATTTACCCTTCCTTTGTAAGCCTCAAGGGATTTGGGGTGGTGGGTTTGGACACATACACACTGGCTACAAAAGATTTTCACAAATGCTGGTCAGGGCCCTTGGCTAAGAGGAGACTCTGCCTTGGGCCCGCCGGTATAATAAACTGCACTCCACTATCTGCATTGTCCTTCTGAGTGAGTTTGTTTCCGGAAAGCATGGCTACAACACTAACCTAATCTGTTGGATCATAGACTTTTAAGGGACTTGTAATCCATGCTATTACCATGTACTTTTACTTAGACCCCATATACGGAAGCGCCTAGCCTCGCTAGGAGCCAAAAGTAACAAGACACTCTTGGGAGCAAGGCAGAGCTTAGCTTTGGCAGCATCTCTCAGGCTAGAAGTCACTCTCTTGGCTGCCTGCTTCAGGGGCCAGTGACCTGAGTGAATCTATATGGATAGAAGCATTGCTGGTGACTATGAGGTTTTTGAGGACACAGATAGGGAATTGTAGGATTTAGTCAGATTGGAAGTGCAATGGGCTTCTTTTGTAGCGCTAGCTCTTAGTGGACCAGAGGAGGCTCTCTGGCGGCTTTTGTCTCAACTCCTTAGATATTTCTTTCTGTGGAATCTGTGGGAATGAACTGGAATGATTGTCCCAAATAGCTCGAGGACAAAAATAACTTTTTCTTTGCTAGCCGATCCTCCACCCCCTCTTTTGCTATCACAGACACTGGTGTGGTGACACTCAGAAGGGACATCTTGATTGTTTCTGTCCCTTTTTAACTCACTGTTTCTGCTGCAGTCAGGACTGTACTCAGGAAAGTTCACAGGCACGCGTAAGATGGATGCTCCCCCTAGTAGTCCTAGCTTGGGAAACATTCCGGAAAATTATTCTGCTCCACCCCGGGTGGCATCAGAGGAAAAGGGCAAATCAAACAAAGGTCTTGGTGGTAAGGAACTGGAAATCAATTTGGGATGGCATCAGGTCTGCACGTGGTGTATCTCCATCCCGCCTCAGTGGTAGAACCAGAAGGGACAAGTAGGATGCCTGTCTCTGTAAGGGACAGACCAAATGCGACCAGAGAAGGAAAGCTTTAATAGAAAGTCTGTCTACACTCCCATCTAGAGCAGGGATGGACACCTCCAGTGGAAAGAAGCCATGGCTTTGGATGCCGCTTTTTTCTCTCTTACAGATGGGAGCTAACAGTTCCAAGACCACTCCTTTAAAATGTATTCTAAAAACCGGGGACAAGTTTGACCCCTAGAATTTAATAAAGACACACCTGATTTTCTTCTGTATTACTGAATGGCCACAGTATCCTTTGGAAGATAGGGAACGCTGGCTTGTTGAAGGGTCTCTCAATTATAACACTATTTTACAACTAGGCTGATTCTGTAGAAAACAAGAGAAATGAGTGGAAGTGCTGTATGTGTTTCTCTTTATCTCTCTGCCAGACATGCCAGACTTATATCCTAAGGGTGCAGATTTGGGTGTGAAACCTTCAGGTCTCTCCTATCCTCTTACTTTGCCCCTGTATCTGGGGCTCTAAACTGAACAGGCTGAGAATCAGGGCACCCTTCCAGGAGGTGTTGCCTCAGTCTAGGTAGAAATTCAAACAGTCTCAATTGTAGTCAAGACTACTTAGAAGATCCAAAAGGTACATAGAAGCCTTTATGGGACTAACCGCTTCCCTGGTGGCTCAGAGGATAAAGCGTCTGCCTGCAGTGCGGGAGACTCGGGTTCCATCCCTGGGTTGGGAAGATCCCCTGGAGAAGGAAATGGCAACCCACTCTAGTATTCTTGCCTGGAGAATCCCATGGAGAGAGGAGCTGGCAGGCTACAGACCACAGGGTCGCAAAGAGTTGGACATGACTGAGCGACTTCACATGAGCTTACTTGGAGATATATAATGCATGTTTTGGGACAGATGCTGACTCCTGACTCGAGAGCTGAGTTTTGGGGGAAGCTACTACTTTTGGAGATGAATAGTTTGAATGTGAGATAAGGGGAAAGAAGAAACACAAAATAGCCCTCCTCCTTACTGGGAGCCAAGCAATTTCCATAACAGAGCTTCTTTGTCAGATGTATTCTTGATAGACTCAAGCGAGTAATTGCTAAGACTTTAGACTATGCTAAGTTGACTGACATAGAACAGGGAAAGAAGGAAATGTCTGGTAAATTCCTAGATAGACTATGGGAGGCTCTCTGCAAGTTTACTGATATTGATACCAAAAGTTCAGAAGGAGGAGGAATCTTAAAAGGAATCTTAAAAGATAGATTTCTCACTCAGTCAGCTCAAGATATCTGCTGTAAGTTATGAAAATAGGCGTTTGGACCAAATCAGTCTTTAACAAACTGTTGCAGCTGGCTCAGATGGCATATTATGGTAGAGAATATGAGGAGGAAAATAAGAAGAAAAAAGAACCTGGCAAAAGACCGAAGCCCCAACAATGGCTGTTAGATCTGCTCTGAAACAGCCTGAGGATAAATGTCTAGAGGAACCCAGGTGAAAAGAGATGGACTTGTTATTACTGTGGGATGGAGGGGCACCTCAAACGGGATTACTCTCAAGAATCTAAGCCACCCCCAGCTCCCTGTCCAGTCTACAAAGGACCACACTGGAGAAGAACTGGAGAAAAGACTGTCCTCTAAGGCACAGGTCCCAGGGGTGGGACTCTCAGGACAAGGGGGACTGAAGGTGCTCTGGGGGTCCCCACACAAGCTCCCATCCTAATACCCAAGGGGCCCTGGGTGTAAATTACTGTGGGGGGCCAATCAGTCGATTCCTTTTGGACATTGGTTGTTTCTCTGTGCTCACTGAAGTCCCTGATCCTCCTTCCTCCCAATCCACTACCAGAATGAGGTTAATCTGGTCGAGCCAAGCTCTATTATTTCAGTCATCTGTTAAGCTGCAGCTGAGACTCTGCTATTTTCTTGAGTTTCTAATCGTGCCAGAGTCTCCCTCATACCTTCTAGGGAGGGATATACTGAACAAGGCCCAGGCCTCTGTTTTCAAGAATATGGACCCTGTTCTTTCTGTCCCATTAATTGAACAAAATGTAAATTCTAGAGTGTGGGCTGATGGAAAAACTGTAGGTCAAAAACAAAATGCTGCTCCTGTCGTTTTCAAACTCAAAGACCCTCACCTATCTCCACATCAAAAATGGTACACACAAAAGCCTGAGATTAAGAAAAGTTTAAAACCCATAATTGAAAATTTAAGGGAACAGGGATTATTAATCCCCTATAATAATCCATGCAACACTCCTATTTTGGGTGTAAAAAAAAGTCAAATGATAAATGGAGACTTTTCAAGATGCAAATAATAAGTGCTTAATCCTTACAATGTATTGTCTAAAATTTCTGGATGAGCCAAATAATTTTCAGTCATTGATTTGAAGGATGCTTTCTAGAGTTAAACCTGTATTAAATAATCCTCTACCTATGACTTTAAGACAATTGAGAGGCTTCTTGGGTATACAGAATACATTTGGATTCTGGGTTATGGGGAACTTGCCCAGCCTTTATACAAACTTATAACTGAGACTCAGCAGGCCCAAACTGACAAGCTGGTCTGGTCCCCAGAGACTCAAAAAGCTTTTTAGGCTCCTCAAACTGCTTTCCTGCAGGCTCCAACTTTGAGCTTGCCCACAGGATCAGAGCTTAGTTTGTTTGTTACTGAAAATAAAGGTTATGGCCAAATTGCTTAAGGCTAATTACTACTATTGCTTTGCTAATGCCTGAAGCTCATAAGTTTATTAATGGGCAAAATCTTACTGTACTGACTTCTCATGATGTAAGTGGGATCTTAAACTCTAAAGTTCAGAATGACAATGGCTCCATCTTTAAAGTTGCTGTAACTCAAGGGGTGTCAAAAGCTCTAGGAATTGAATATCATTTACACTGTTCCTAGAAACCCCAATCTTCAGGAAAGTTTGAAAAGGCTAATGACATTATTAAAAGACACCCCTATAAGCTAAGTCAGGAAGTGCAAGACAATTGGTTTAAAGTTTTACCCATAGCTTTAATGAAGGCTTGAACTCCTAAGAAAAAGGGACTGTCTCAATGGCTGACCATTTTTTTCACACAGATATTGTCATAGATCCTAAAGCCTTACAGTTAACTATGTGACTCAGCTTTCATCTTTTCAGTTATTAGGAGAACTCCAGGAGGTGACCCCCGACCCAGCCTCCACAATCGGTCTAACTGCTGGGTCTATGGGGCACTCCCTCTTCATCAACTGAAGGCTTAATATGGTGGGTTTCTCCACTTCAAGAAAAAGACTTTCTTCAGCTCTGTGATAGCATCTAACAATCCTAAGATGGACTGGCATAACATATTGTACCTTAACTATGGGCAAACTGTGACTCTTAATTTTGATTATGTTTTTACTTTGTTTAATGACTATTTTGTCTTTTATCTGTAACTGTACAATGTGGTTTGTTTCTAACTGTCTAAAAGCTTTTAAGTTACAAATGTTTGTCCAAGGTCATATTCGTGCCACAGCTTCCCCCAACTATATTATTTTGGGCCCTTCAA
Organism: Cervus canadensis; assembly: GCF_019320065.1. Lineage (NCBI taxonomy): Eukaryota > Metazoa > Chordata > Mammalia > Artiodactyla > Cervidae > Cervus > Cervus canadensis. The sequence continues at coordinate 16,921,516 of NC_057411.1, read as the reverse complement.
TCAGAGACCCTCAATGTGAGGGTTAGGAAAATATGTCACCTCAATAATTTAGGGGTGACACCCCACAACAGCAGGAAGTAGTCATGGAGTGAAAATGATGCCCCTTTCCCTTGGCAACATAATTCTCCTAAAAGAAAAGAGGGGAATGAGAGAGTCAAATCCTAGGCAGGTTGATAAGAAGTCTGGAGTCCTTGAGGAGCAGAAAGGGGTGTGGGGCTCTCAAGGAGGAGAGGTGGAGATAGGGTCTGGAGTTCTCAAGAAGGAGAAAAGGACAAACTTTTTTTTTTTCTTTAAGCCGAGAGCTGATGATTGCACAACAAAACAACTCATCTTGCTCAAAGATATGTTTTCCTTTAAACTCTACCAATGATTATATAACAACAATGTATCCTGCTTGAGGACATGTTTCTCCTTCTTAAGAACCTCCTGAATAATCCTGTCATTTTAAAGTGTAGTTGTGGGAGTGGGTCTGATAAGTTCTTTCTATTGTTAGTTCTAATCCTGTTATTTTAAAATGTATATTGTGGGAGTGGATCTGGTTAGATCTTTACAACCTTGAAATATTCTTCTGATTTATTGCAATAGCTAACTTAAAAAGTATATAGCTCCCTTTCTAAGACTAGCAAAGGGGGGCACTCTCTGCCCCCCTTCTGATGTCTATGTCAGAAGCTTTCTCTTTCCCTTTTTATACTTTAATAAAACTCTGCTACACAGAAGCTCTTAAGTGATCAAGCCCGGTCCTTGGTCCAGAAGCTAAATTATCTTCTTCAGAGATCATGCATCAGACATCATTCACCTAAGTATCAATCCTAACCCACAGCTAGTCAGGCTCTCTTGCACACATTTTCAAGGCACTATATCATGATTGGCAATCAGCTCTCTGTTTACAGAGTTTGGAATTAGATCTATGATTAAAACTGCTGTTTATAATGACTTTTAACAAAGCCCCATCCAACCTCTCATGTTCAAGCAACCTAACATTTAAATCCCCTAACTCTCTTAGGGCAGATTAAGTTCTTCTTATCTCTGGATACTCAGATCACAATCTTTCATTTTACGCTTCCCTGTTACTTTGTACTGCTGTTCATCATTCAGGGATCTTTCTTTCTGATGCCTTTTCTTTTTTATTCTCTTTGTCTTTGAACATTCATACTTGTGTCTCCCTAAACTGTCATTTGCCATTTGTTCCAAATAGACTGTGGGTGAATATAAATATTCAATTAGATATTGTAAACCATTTTTGTGGATAATAAAGCAAACCATAAAGTAACATAAAACATAAGATTTGTTGGCTAATCAGATCTAGTTAAGATGAATTGTGAAACCCTCAATAACATAAAGAGCTACTGTGGGAATTGGAAAGACAGTAATATGGGAGGTGTTTCCTTATTTTGAATAGGAATTCTTTTAAAGTTCAAGATTTTTTTTTTTTTTTTAATGTTATGAGACTTTTTTTTTAAAATGTTGACCTTGGATTAATGAGAAGAAAATGCTATTCAATTATTCAACAAATCATTTGAAATGGCACTGTTTTAAAGACAGATTTGTTCCTGAGATAAATTAGGCACTTAGTATATAAACTATGCAAAATCCAAATGTAAATTACAATTATTTAGGATACTTCATATATTTTATAGTTAAAATAAAATTTGTATATAAACAAGTAGAGAAAATTTACTTTGCTAGAAATAAAAATAAATTGCTGTGATATAGTGATATGCTAAGTTTTTTGTTATATACATTAATGCTTAAGTTTAGAAATGTTTTAAGTTATAGCACACCATTTCTAATACTAATAGTATGCTGCATCAAATTGAAGAAAAATATTGTAATCTAATAGACTATAACGGGTGGTAGATTATTTTCAGAGTTGTTATTAAACTGCTTACAGCAGTGCTCAAACCTTTTATTTTAATGTAAGGTAAATTTACTACATTTGAAAGTCACATATGCTTCGATCTTCTTTGGTATGAATTTATCATGCTTTATGATGCTCACTGAATTTAAAAAAAAAATTGATTTCTTCTATTTGGCTACACTGGGTTTTAGTTGTGGCCCTTGGAATCTTCCGTCTTCACTGGGGCCTGTGAGATTTTCGGTTGCAGCATAAAAACTCTTAGTTGCATCATGTGAGATCTAGTTTCCTGACCAGGGCTTGAACCCAGACCCTCTGAATTGGGAGCTCAAAGTCTTAACCACTAAACCACCAGAGAATTCTTAGTTCGTTGATTTTTTTTTTTTTTTTTTTTACTTTACAATATTGTATTGGTTTTGTCATACATTGACTTGAATCCACCACGGGTGTGCATGTGTTCCCCATCCTGAACCCCCCTACCCCCGACTTCCACCTCCCTCCCCATCCCATCCCTCTGTGCTCTAGCCCCGAGCACCCTGTATCATGCATTGAACCTGGACTAGCGATTTGATTCACATATGATAATACACATGTTTCAATGCCATTCTCCCAAACCATTCCATCCTCACCTTCTCCCACAAAGTCCAAAAGACTATTCTATACATCTGTGTCTCTTTTGCTGTCTCACATACAGGGTTATCATTACCATCTTTCTAAATCCCATATATATGCATTAGCATACTGGAGAAGGCACTGGCAACCCACTCCAGTACTCTTCCTGGAGAATCCCATGGACAGAGGAGTCTGATGGGCTGCAGTCCATGGGGTTGCTAAGAGTCAGACACGACTGAGCGACTTCACTTTCCCTTTTCCCTTTTACGCATTGGAGAAGGAAATGGAAACCCACTCCAGTGTTCTTGTCTGGAGAATCCCAGGGACCGGGGAGTATGGTGGGCTGCTGTCTATGGGGTCACGCAGAGTCGGACATGACTGAAGTGACTTAGCAGCAGCAACAGCGTTAGTATACTGTATTGGTGTTTTTCTTTCTGACTTATTTCACTCTGTATAATAGGCTGCAGTTTCATCCATCTCATTAGAACCGATTCGAATGCATTCTTTTTAATGGCTGAGTAATATTCCACTGTGTATATGTACAACAGATTTCTTATCCATTTGTCTGTTGATGGATATCTAGGTTGCTTCCATGTCCTGGCTATTATAAACACTGCTGTGATGAATATTGGGGTACACGTGTCTCTTTCAGATCTGGTTTCCTTGGTGTGTATGCCCAGCAGTGGGATTCCTGGGTCATATGGCAGTTCTATTTCCAGTTTTTTAAGGTCTACACACTGTTCTCCATAGTGGCTGTACTAGTTTGCAGTCCCACCAACAGTGTAAGAAGGTTCCCTTTTCTCCACACCCTCTCCAGCATTTATTGCTTGTAGACTTTTGGAAAGCAGCCATTCTGACTGGCATGAAGTGGTACCTCATTGTGGTTTTGATTTGCATTTCTCTGAGAATGAATGATGTTAGCATCTTTTCATGTGTATGTCTTCTTTGGAGAAATGTTTGTTTAGTTCTTTGGCCCATTTTTTGATTGGGTAGTTCATTTTTCTGGAATTGAGCTGCAGGAGTTGCTTGTATATTTTTGAGATTAATTCTTTGCCAGTTGTTTCATTTACTATTATTTTCTCCCATTCTGAAGGCTGTCTTTTCACCTTGCTTATAGATTCTTTTCTTGTGCAAAATCTTTTAATTTTAATTAGGTCTCATTTGTTTATTTTTACTTTTGTTTCCAAAATTCTGGGAGGTGGGTCATAGAGGATCCTGCTGTGATTTATGTCAGAGAGTGTTTTGTCTATGTTTTCCTCTAGGAGTTTTATAGTTTCTGGTCTTACCTTTAGATCTTTAATCCATTTTGAGTTTATTTTGTGTATGGTGTTAAAAAGTGTTCTAGTTTCATTCTTTTACAAGTGGTTGACCAGTTTTCCCAGCACCACTTATTAAACAAATTGTCTTTTCTCCATTGTATATTCTTGCCTCCTTTGTCGATGATAAGGTGTCCATAGGTTCGTGGATTTATCTCTGGGCTTTCTGTTTTGTTCCATTGATCCATATTTCTATCTTCGTGCCAGTACCATACTGTCTTGATGACTGTGGCTTTGTAATAGAGCCTGAAGTCAGGCAGGGTGATTCCTCCAGTTCCATTCTTCTTTCTCAAGATTGCTTTGGCTACTCGAGGTTTCTTGTAATTCCATACAAATTGTGAAATTATTTGTTCTAGTTCTTAAAAAATACCGTTGGTAGCTTGACACGGATTTTATTGAATCTATAGATTGCTTTTGGTAGTATATCCATTTTCATAATATTGATTCTTCCAATCCATGAACACGGTATATTTCTCCATCTATTTGTGTCCACTTTGATTTCTTTCACCAGTGGTTTATAGTTTTCTATATATGGGTCTTTTGTTTCTTTAGGTAGATATATTCCTAAGTGTGTTATTTTTTTCTTTGCAATGGTGAATGGAATAGTTTCCTTAACTTCTCTTTCTGTTTTCTCATTGTTAGTGTATAGGAATGCAAGGGATTTCTATGTGTTGATTTTATATCCTGCAAATTTACTATATTCATTGATTAGCTCTAGTAATTCTCTGGTGGAGTCTTTAGGGTTTTCTATGTAGAGGATCATGTCATCTGCAAACAGTGAGAGTTTCACTTCTTCTTTTCCAATCTGGATTCCTTTTATTTCTTTTTCTGTTCTGATTGCTGTGGCCAAAACTCCCAAAACTATGTTGAATAGTGTAGTGAGAACCTTTGTCTTGTTCCTGACTTTAGGGGAAATGCTTTTAGTTTTTCACCATTGAGGATAATGTTTGCTGTGGATTTCTCATATATAGCTTTTAATATGTTGAGGTATTTTCCTTATATTCCTTCTTTCTGGAGGGTTTTTATCATAAATGGATATTGAATTTTATCAAAGACTTTCTCTGCATCTACTGAGATAATCATATGATTTTTATTTTTCAATTTGTTAATGTGGTGTATTAACGTTGATTGATTTGCAGATATTGAAGTATCCTTGCATCCCTGGGATAAAGCCCACTTGGTCATGATGTATGATCTTTTCAATATGTTGTTGGATTCTGTTTGCTAGAATTTTGTTAAGGATTTTTGCATCTGTATTCTTCAGTGATATTGGCCTGTAGTTTTCTTTTTTGTGGCATCTTTGTCAGGTTTTGGTATTAGGGTGATGGTAACCTCATAGAGTAAGTTTGGAAGTTTAGCTTCCTCTGCAATTTTCTGGAAGAGTTTGAGTAAGATAGGTGTTAGCTTTTCTCTAAATTTTTGGTAGGATTCAGCTATGAAGCTGTCTGGTCCTGGGCTTTTGTTTGCTGGAAGATTTCTGATTACAGTTTCAATTTCCATGCTTGTGATGTGTCTGTTAAGATTTTCTGTTTTCCTGGTTCAGTTTTGGAAAGTTGTACTTTTCTAAGAACTTGTCAATTTCTTCTAAGTTGTCCATTGTGTTGGCATATAGTTGGTGATAGTAGTCTCTTATGATCCTTTGTACTTCTGTGTTGTCTATTGTGATCTCCCCATTTTCACTTCTAATTTTGTTGATTTGATTTTTCTCCGTTTTTTTCTTGATGAGTCTGTCTAATGCTTTGTCAATTTTATTTATCTTCTCAAAGAATCAGCTTTTGGCTTTGTTTTTCCTATGGTCTTTTGTTTCTTTTGCATTTATTTCTGTCCTAATTTTTAAGATTTTTTTCCTTCTACTAACCCTGGGGTTCTTTATTTCTTCCTTTTCTATTGTTTTAGGTGTAGAGTTAGGTTATTTATTTGACTTTTTTCTTGTTTCTTGAGGTAAGCTTATACTGCTATGAATCCTCTCCTTAGCACTGCTTTTACAGTGTCCCATAGGTTTTGGGTTGTTGTGTTTTCATTTTCATTCATTTCTATGCATATTTTGATTTCTTTTTTGATTTATTCTCTGATTTGTTGGTTATTCAGAAGCATGTTGTTCAGCCTCCATATGTTGGAATTTTTAATAGTTTTTCTCCTGTAATTTACTTCTAATCTTACTGCATTGTGGTCAGAAAAAGATGCTTGGAATGATTTCAATTTTTTTGAATTTACCAAGGCTACATTTATGTCCCAGGATGTGATCTATCATGGAGAAGTTTCCATGAGCACTTGAGAAAAAGGTGAAATTCATTGTTTTGGGGTGAAATGTCCTATAGATATCAGTTAGGTCTAGTTGGTCTATTGTATCATTTAAAGTTTGTGTTTCCTTGTTAATTTTCTGTTTAGTTGATCTATCCATAAGTGTGAGTGGGATATTAAAGTCTCCCACTATTATTATGTTATTGTTAATTTCCCCTTTCATACTTTTTAACATTTGTCTTACATATTGTGGTACTCCTATGTTGGGTACATGTATATTTATAATTTTTATATCTTCTTCTTGGATTGATCCTTTGATCATTATGTAGTGTCCTTATTTGTCTCTTTTCACAGCCTTTGTTTTAAAGTCTATTTTATCGGATAAGAGCATTGCTACTCCTGCTTTCTTTTGGTCTCCAGTTGCATGAAATATCTTTTTCCAGCCCTTCACTTTCAGTCTGTATGTGTACCTTGTTTCGAGGTGGGTCTCTTGTAGACAACACATATAGGGGTCTTGTTTTTGTATCCATTCAGTCAGTCTTTGTCTTTTGGTTGGGGCATTCAACCTATTTACATTTAAGGTAATTATTGATAAGTATGATTCCGTTGCCATTTACTTTATTGTTTTGGGTTTGAGTTTATACACCCTTTCTGTGTTTCCTGTCTAGCGAAGATCCTTTAGCATTTGTTGGAGAGCTGGTTTGGTGGTGCTGAATTCTCTCTGCTTTTGATTGTCTATAAAGCTTTTGATTTCTCCTTTATATTTGAATGAGATCCTTGCTGGGTACAGTAATCTAGGCTGTAAGTTTTGTGGTTTTTTTTTTTTTTTTTTCCTTTCATCACTTTAAGTGTGTCCTGCCATTCCCTTCTGGCCTGAAGAGTTTCTATTGAAAGATCAGCTGTTATCCTTATGGGGATCCCCTTGTGTGTTATTTGTTGCTTTTCCCATGCTGCTTTTAATATTTGCTCTTTGTGCTTTATCTTTGTTAATTTGATTAATATGTGTCTTGGAGTGTTTCACCTAGGGTTTATCTTGTTTGGGACTCTCTGGGTTTCTTGGACTTGGGTGATTATCTCCTTACCCATTTTGGGGGAAGTTTCCAACTATTATCTCCTTAAGTATTTTCTCATGGTCTTTCTTTTTGTCTTCTTCTTCTGAGACTCCTATGATTCGAATGTTGGGCCATTTAACATTGTCCCAGAGGTCTCTAAGGTTGTCTTCATTTCATTTAATTATTTTTTTCATTTATTTTTATTAGTTGGAGGCTAATTTCTTTACAATATTGTAATGGTTTTCGTCATACATTGACATGAATCAGCCATGGATTTACATGTGTTCCCCATCCTGAATTCCCCTTTCATCTCCCTCCCCATTCCATCTCTCTGGGTCATCCCAGTGCACCAGCCCCAAGCACTTGTCACATGCATCCAACCTGGACTGGCGATCTGTTTCACACTTGATAATATACATGTTTTGATGCTGTTCTCTCAGATCATCCCACACTCGTCTTCTCCCATAGAGTCCAAAAGTCTGTTCTATACATCTGTGTCTCTTTTTCTGTCTTGCATATAGGGTTATCATTACCATCTTCTTAAATTCCATATATATGCGTTAGTATACTGTATTGGTCTTTATCTTTCTGGCTTACTTCACTCTGTATAATGGGCTCCAGTTTTATCCATCTCATTAGAACTGATTCAAATGTATTCTTTTAAATGGCTGAGTAATATTCCATTGTGTATATGTACCATAGCTTTCTTATCCATTCATCTGCTGATGACCCAGCAGTCCCACTCCTGGGCGTACACACCAAGGAAACCAGAACCGAAAGAGACACATGTACCCCAGTGTTCATTTAATTCTCTTTTCTTTTCTCCTCTGTTTCATTTATTTCTACCATTTTATCTTCTCCCTCACTTATCCTATCTTCTGCCTCTGTTGTTCTACTGTTGTTTCCCTCAGAGTGTTTTTGATCTCACTTATTGCATTATTCATTATATATTGACTCTTTTTTATTTCTTCTAGGTCGTTGTTAAACCTTTCTTGCATCTTCTTGATCCTTGTCTCCAGGCTATCTATCTATAACTCCAATTTTTTTTCAAGATTTTGGATCATTTTCACTATCATTATATGGAATTCTTTATCAGGTAGATTCCCTATCTCTTCCTCTTTTTTTTTTTTTGGTTTGGTGGACTTTTATCCTGTTCCTTTACCTGCTTAGTATTTCTCTGCTTTTACATCTTGTTTATATTGCTGTTTTTGGGGTGGTCTTTCCGTATTCTGGCAGTTTGTGGTTCTGCTTTATTGGGGAGGTTCCTCACTGTGTGTGGGGTTGGATGGGTGGCTTATCAAGGTTTCCTGATTAGGAAAGCTTGTGTCAGTGTTCTGGTGGATGGAGCTGGATTTCTTCTCTCTGGAGTGCAATGAAGTGTCCGGTAATAAGTTTGAGATGTCAATGGGTTTGGTGTGACTTTGGGTAGTCTGTATATTGAAGCTCAGGGCTATCTTCCTGTGTTGCTGGAGAATTTGTGTGGTATGTCTTTCTCTGGAACTTGTTGACCCTTGGATGGTGCTTGGTTTCAGTGTAGGTATGGAGGCATTTGATGAGCTCCTATCGATTAATGTTCCCTGGAGACAAGAGTCCTCTGGTGTTCTCAGGATTTGGACTAAACCTCCTGCCTCTGGTTTTCAATCTTATTCTTACAGTAGCCTCAAGACTCCTCCATCTATACTGCACTGATGATGAAACATCTAGGTTAATGATGAAAAGTTTCTCCACAGTGAGGGACACCCAGAGAGGTACACAGAGTTACATGGAGAAGAGAAGAGGGAGGAGGGAGATAGAGGTGACCAGGAAGAGAAGAGGGGGGATCAAAAGGGGAGAGAGCAAGCTAGCCAGTAATCACTTCCCTATGTGCTTTCCACAGTCTGGATCCCTTGGAGATGTTCACGGAGTTACACAGAGAAGAGAAGAGGAAGGAAGGAGACAGAGGTGACCAGGAGGATAAAAATGGGAATCAAAAGGAGAGAGACTGATCTACCCAGTAATCAGTTCCCTAAGTGTCCTCTACCGCCCAGAACACACAAAGAGATTCACAGAGTTGGGTAGAGAAGAGATAGGGGAGGGAGGAGATAGAGGCGACCTGGTGGAGAAAAAGGAGAGTCCAGAGTGGGAGAGAGCAATCCAGTCAGTAATCTCACCCCCAAGTAAAAATGGGTACTGAAGACTGGGTTCTTAATGGTACAAAATTGATAACAAATACCAAAAAGCAAAGATTAAAAATCTAGAGTAGAGGTTAGATTTTCAAAAATACAGTATTAAACAAACAAACAAAAAAAACAAAGTCACAAAAATTATATATAATTTATATATATTTAATATTATATGTATTTTATATAATATTTATATTATTTATATACATATTTATATATAATATAATATATGTTATATATTCTATAAAATTTGTGTATATATTTATAATATATACATTATATATAATAGACATTATATATATATGAAGTTTGTTTAAAAAAATTGTTTTTTGCAAAGTAATAGTAGGTTATAAAAATTAAATTAAAGGAATAATAGAGGGCTTATTTTAAAAAAACTAAAAATTAAAAAAAATGATAATAGTAAAAATATATCTAGGACTTCTCTGGTGTTTTTGTGGACAATGTAGGGTCAGTTCATTTTCAGATAGTTCCTTGATCCGGCTTATACTTAGTGGGGAGTGCGCACAGTGTCTCTGCCGCACTGGGTTTGCCCCCGCTCACGATGTGCTCACGATGTGTGTGCTTTCCCAGTCTACACTGCTCAGTCTCTAGGTTGCTTTGCTGGGAACTGTCTGAGGCGGGCCCTGGGTTGCATGCACTTCCCAGGTCTAAGCCGCTCAGGTTCAGTTTCTCGGGTACTCCACAAAGGCGCAGACTTGGTTGGGCCTGCGTTTTGTGCCCTTCTCAGGTCCGAGCAGCTCAGGTGCTTGGCGAGCGCAGTCGCCCCCAGTTGGGAGTTGAGACTTATCGCCTCCCTGTCCCTGCCGCTTGGTTTTCTGGGTGTACAACTGGCACGCCTTCTCAGGTGTGTGGTGTGTCTCTTCTGGGGAGCTGATCTCTGGCTGCAACCCTCCCAGTGGATGTCAACCGTCCAGAATCCCAAGAAGTCTTGGTAAGCAAGGAAGCCTGCTTGCAGTTTGCTAGATGAGGCCTCTGTGGGGCCACAATTGCCCCCTTCTGGCTCTGGCTGCCCTCACCTGCCTGTCTCCAGCAGGGGATGGGCCAGCCCACAGCCGGCTAGCTCTGCTCAGTCTTCTGTCCTGTGAGCGGGCCTGGCGGTTACTAGGTTAGGGCTTTTTGCAGGATAGCTATCCCACATTCTGGGCTGCTGTCTCTAGTTAGTTCCCTCAGATCGCCCTCGGGGCATTCATGCCCGGTCCTTACCCTAAGCAATGCAGCTAATTCCTCCCTGTCCAGTCTCTGCTTGCTAGTGGTGTATGCGAGCGTTTGCGCTGCTTCTCCATTGGGAGTTGCTGTAAGGCACGTAATCTGTGGGGTTTAATTATTTATTCATTTTTCCTGCCGGTTTTGTCACCCGGTTTCAAAGCTCCCTATAGACTTGCCGGTGAGAGTATTTCCTGGTGTTTGGAAACTTCTCTCTTTTTTAAGACTCCCTTCCCAGGATGGATCTCCATCCCTATCTCTTTTGTCTCTCTCTTTATCTTTTATATTTTTACATACCTCCTTTCAAAGACAATGGGCTGCCTTTCTGGGTGCCCGATGTCCTCTGCCAGCATTTAGAAGTTGTTTTGTGGAATTTGCTTGGCATTCAAATGTTCTTTCGATGAATTTGTGGGGGAGAAAGTGGTCTCCCTGTCCTATTCCTCTGCCATCTTAGGACCACCCCCTGAATTTTAAAACGTATCATCCAAAGAAGATCACACCTTTTAGATAACTGGAAAAAAAATCCAACTATAGGCCTCAGATTCCCAGGTAAATTCTATTTCTCATGAATAAAACTTTATCTGAATAATAAAACTTTATTTTTGTTTTCTTTAAATTAAGATGTTTAATTTTGATTTTGCTGTACAAGCCCATGGAGAATTCCCCATACATTGTAAATAACATAATTAAACATGAAAGTGACTGCTCTCAGCCCAGAGACTGCTTCCTGTGCCTGTTCAATGAGAAGTCTTCCTCATCTGGACATGTAACCTGCACATACTCTCTGACCTTGGACATGTAAGACTGCACCTAGGTTCACCTTCCATGACTCCTACGTTGTTTATGACCTAATGTAAGCCATTCACCCCAGCAGGTAGCAGAGCAATTCCTTTCCTAAGATGTCTCTTAAGCTGCACTGTTTGGGGAATAAAGTGTGAACATATGTTGCAATCTCATAGCAAATGTTCCTTTGTAGAATTTGGTGTCAATACTTGGATTGAAAATAAATCTATCTCCATTCCTGGATCAGGTTTTTCAATGAAGTTAGAGCCCATCAAAGGTTTCTTGTGTTGACTTAAAAAAAAAAAAAAAAAAAGTGCATAATATGACAGTTGCCAGTTAAGTTTTATTTGGGGCAATAGGAGGACTGCAGCTCAAGAGACAGCACCTCAAATAGCTCCGAGAAACTGCTCCAAAGAACTGGGGGGAAGGACAGAACATAAGAGATTTTGGTAAAGAGGGATTACATGCAATCAAGCACATTTATTTTTTAGAAAGTTTATGCTGGTCTCGTGAAGCTTCTGCTAGTCATGAGAGACACCATGAAGGATTTTAGTCCATTTTTGAATATGAGGAAATATAAGAGTTGGGCTCATAAAATCAGCTCCTGAGAATATCTAAGTATCTTAAGACCTGTCCTGTCAGTTTTCCTGGAGTACAGAGTGCCTTATTTCTGTTCTCCATCCTGAGCTCCTTCAGTGGGTGTTGGAGGTAAGCAGCTGTGGCAACACTTGATGTAATCCTTATAAAAGTAGATAGCAAACACCCATGGCAAGGCCAATTTATGGTTAACACTTCAATCTTCTTTTCTTGAGGACCTGGGTCTGATTTTATACTGAATGTATCCTGTTGTTGATGCTTTTTTTTTTTTTTTTGGCTGTGCTGAGTCTGCTGCTGCATGGACTTTTCTTTATTTGCAGAGAGCAGGAGGTAATCTCTAGTTGCAGTGTGCAGGCTTCTTATTGTGATGGCTTCTTTTGTTCCAGACCATGGGCTCTAGGGCGCGTGAGCTCCAGTAGTTGTGGCTCCTAGGCTCTAGAGCACAGGCTCACTGATTGTGGCACAGGTATTTAGCTGCTCTGCAGCATGTGGGATCATACCAGACCAGGGCTTGAACCCATGTCTCCCACATCAGCAGATGGATTCTTTACCACTGAGCCACCTGGGAAGACCCTGAATGCATTTTGGATTTGATAACCCAGCCTTTAGATTCCTTTCATTAATTTTAGCTAATTCTCTGTCTTGTATATTACAAGAAGAAGGATGTTTTCCTTTTCTGTGCTAAAACCCTAGTAATAATGATCCTAGAAAAGCTTTGGCTGAACTCCCTTAATACGCTCTAAAACAGTAAGAGAAAGAACTCTGTACAGATATGTTTGATCATAACTATGATAGGTCCTTTTTCTTCTAGTTAAGAAATCTCAAGGACAAGGCTATAATGTTGTTCAGGATCTTGGGGCTACATATATGATTATTATATCTCATTTTCTGGTGGTTACCAATCTAAATATTATTCTTGCCGATGTGTTTTAGATTCTATTTATTTTACTGTGCTATCTTTTTTTTTTTATTGTAGCTGTATATTTGAAAAGTCAATATTTATTTATTTATTTTTATTTATTTCAGTTGAGAAAATCAACAATACACTTGAACAGTTGTGTGCTAAAGCTTTTCTCACTGTCTGTATAAATTCTTGAACCAACTTACATTTAAGAAAGGCACCAATTCTATTAAAATGTGGATGATTTAATACTCTGTTCATCTGAAAGAAAATTTTAGTAGTAGAATTTCTTTATTCTTCTAAAAAAAATAAAACAAACTTACTGTAAAGGGTGACTGTGTCTCCAAAGATATATTACAAATCCACTAATCTCCTGTCTATTGTCTGCTGCATGCTGTCTGCAAAGTAAGCAGTAGTGGATTGATTGTGGATCACAGAACTTTCCTTAACCAACAACCAAGAGAGAATTTGGGGAGTTTTGAGAATGATAAAGTTTTGAAGAGTAGCAGATTATGCCACTTTGGCATACAGGATATTTCAAACTAAAGCTAATTGAGAAAAAGCAGACATGAGAAAATCTCTCTACCTTCCCCTTATTTGTGTGAAAGCGGGATGTAAATCTGTAGAGGCATGCTCCCTTCCTTCTCTATCAGGAAGGACAGAAATTGATCACCATAGAAAAGTCTAGATCTTTATCATCACAAAGCCAGCACCAGAAAAGTCCTAATAGCAAATCTTACTAACTAGCCTTCATCGTCCTTTAGTTTCCTCTATCTATTTATCTTCCCACAATTTACCATGCTCTAAACTCAGTCTTTTTTCCCTTTATTTGGTTATTTCTCTAAAACTTTATTGTTCTTTTGCTAAAATGCTATATAAGCCTAAATTTTAACTCACCCCCTGATTTACTCTGGCTTCCCAGGTGATGCTAGTGTTAAAGAACCTGCCTGCCAGTGCAGATGTAAGAGACAAGAGTTCGATTCCTGGGTTGGGAAGATTCTGTGGAGAAGGAATGGCAACCCCCTTGTATTCTTGCTTGGAAAATCTCATGGACAGAGGAATTTGCTAAGAGTAGCCCATGGGGTTGCAAAGAGTCAGTCACAACCGAACAACACATCAAGTATCCACCAAGTATCCTGAGTTAACTCATTCCTAAACGCTTCCCTCTGTATGTGTGATTGTATGTGTGATGCACATGTTAATAAACTGTTTTTCTCTTGTTAAACTGCCTTTGTCAGTCTTAATTTATGAAGGCCTCACTAGAATACATAGGAGGGTAGAAAAAAAAGTCTTTTTCCTCTCCTACAATATAGTTACCAGTTACCAATTTCTCTGAAATAGACTTTCCAAAGGTGAGACCCTGGAATACCAGAGTTTCAATCATTCCTCTATGCTCTTAAGTTTTCTTCATCTGTGCTCTTAAGTTTTTCTTACCTATCTTTTGTGCATGAAAAATTTGAATATACTTTTAATATTGTCCATTCATTAACAAAGTGACATCATCGACTGTAGCACACTGCAGTGTGATTTTGGACATAGTATCTTTGACATCTGTTCATGCATGCTCAGTTGTGTCTGACTGCGACCCCATGGATTGTACAGCCCGCCAGACGCCTCAGTCCATGGGATTTTCTGGGCAAGAATACTTGTGTGACTACTCTCTTTGGGCTGTAGCCTTTTCCACATAGTTAGTAGAATTTTAGTCTGCCAGTTTTATTCTGGGAAATGATTTAAATTTATTATTGTGTTCCTTTCTCCAAACTTAACTTCTGATAATATGCAACACTTTTCTGCCAATTTGTTAACCTCGTATGATATAGAAGACTATCCTCTTCTTACACAGTCCTGCACTCATCCAACAGCTTAAATCTTGCCATATTAACGGGCATTCCTGATGAAATAATACCTAGTGACTGTCTGTTGGCTCTTCAGGAGCTCACTTGCCTCAAACTTGTTATTTAAAGCTTATTATTTAAAATACATTTGATAATTTGTTTTTATTTTCTTTGTAGATGACTTTTACATTAAACAAGGAGGAAAAATATGAGACTAAATATAGTATTACTGGTTTCAGCAGATAAAAAGATCCAGTGGTCTTCCAGATATTAAATCAACATAAATAGCTCTGCTGATACCTCTTACTGGAACATGTCAAGTCTCTAAAGGGTCAACATCTATAGTGAGAATAGACATGTTTCTGGAGTTGTACATTATTTTTTAAATTATAGAAGCAGGGAAGGTTTTTAACTACTAATGAAAGTCCCGTACTGCCCAAGAATGACATTTAGATTTAGGAATTGTTTCATGATATAGTCATTACTACTGGAACAGTTGTGATTAAAATAAATCTAAATACCAAGAAACAAGTATCTGAAGCCAGAGAAAATGCTTTTGACTGGCTTCTATGCTAAGTAGGATACAGTAATCAAAATCCTTCATAAAGAAATCCAAACCCATTGCCCATTGATTTTGTCCAGGCATTTATTAACATCTAATAATGATCTTGAGTTGGATTAGTTTGCTAGTAAATTCAAAATGTTCTGCAAATGATGATAATTTCTTAAGACACCAGAACAGTCAGAATCTGATCATCTCTGAAAAGAACAAGTTTCCTTAAATAGAATTTGCCAAAGTATCACATGCCATTATAGCAAAGATTATTTAAAATGAACCTAAAACATCAATGGTGGGGAAATATAGCATGAATACCACGGATATCTGAGGATGTTTCTAGTACATTCCCTAGAGGTGAAGAATACAATCCTGAAGGTTATCTGAAAAGGTTTCTGCTTTATTTAGAGACAGGAACCTGAGCCTCAGAAACCTTTTGAGAATTTTACATTTAAATTTTATTCAGTTTTCTCCATCTCAGGGATTCAAGAGTGTTTCAGTGATTATAGGCTTATTGGCTCAGGTAAAAGTTTACATTCAAGGACCAAAGGGCTACTCAATGCTAATGGCTGTCGATCCCCTATACTTTCCATATATTACTGGGACACTCATGAGATTAAGAGCCAGCTTTGTAACCTTGAATATAACATCTTCCAAAGAGGCACTGTCAGATATTTTAGTGGGTAGAGGACTTATAGTTTATGCAGCTTTATAATCAATAAGCTAGATTTGAGATTTAAAAAAAAAAAAACAAAAAACACCTTCCTGAACATATACATGGATTTCCTGTACCCTGGACACTCTATTTAGTGGAAACATCACCAGGAAGAAAACAAAACAACAAACTACAAAACAAAAGATGAAAGAGGCTATACTTGGATTCTGATAGCAACTAATACTATAGTAAAATTATAAGTTACTGATCATTGGATCCACCATTCCTACCTCAAATGATGTGATGCTAATAAACTGAAGGAGGCTTCTTGACAGCATAAGTTTTTCTTCCAGCTGTCTCAAGCTATGCCATACTGAAGGCAGGAAAAGTAAATCACGTGGTTCCAAAAACTGCCTTGAACTTTAGTTCAAAGAAGATTTAGAATTTTATAAACCTTAAAAAAAAAAATGCTAATATGAGAGGTATTTGAAATGAGAAAAGCAGTTGTGCAAAATAAAGCATCATACCAGCATTTCAGGAAAGTACCTATGCATTAGTGAGAAGGATGTTACATTTTGTTACCCTACATTATCAAAAATCTGTAACTTCTCTAGAAAAATAAATGAGACTGCAGAGAAACTAAATCTGGAGATTTGGCTAATACACTTCTCTGGATCCTCATCATTTGGCAGATGATGGGATTATTTTCTTGACTGGGTTTAAGAAAGGTCAGAATTTATTTCAAAGTAAATTTCAGAGTTTGATAATAATTCAATTTCTCAGTATTCTTGCCATCACATTTATCAGTGTGTCTTCTCCAAGAGTTTATTTTTTCTCCCCCAATTATTTTTATTAGTTGGAGGCTAATTACTTTACAATATTGTAGTGTTTTTTGCCATACATTGACATGAATCAGCCATGAATTTACATGTGCTCCCCATCCTGAACTCCTGGTGAGATCTCAGATGGAAATGTGGAACATGTTATTAGAAAATGGAGGAAAACTGATTCTCATATGCCATAAAGTGATATAGGAGCCCCAAGACTATAGACTAAAAACCTTTTGTAAAGCTCTAATGGTGGATACAATTAAACTGGAAGAATATAAAAATGTAAAGATTGATAGAATTTTGATAAAAATTGGAATATTTAAACATGCCTTAGATAAGAAGTTGTGTCTCCTTTTTTAAAATGGTTTATGTGACTATTATGTCATACTAGAGATCATCCCTCTACCTAAAACTGTAAAATCAAAACCTACTGATGAAATCTAATGGAGGCTACAGTTAGGGACATAAGTGTTGATGGGATTAAGGTGAAAGTCTGGAGAAAAATTGGTACATTTGAACAGGCTATATGTGAAAAAGTTGTATCTCATTTACCTGAGTATATTATGATGGTGGTTTAGTCGCTAAGTCGTGTCCAACTCTTGTGACCCCAGACTATAGCCTGCCAGGCTCCTCTGTCCATGGGATTTTCCAAGCAAGAATACTGGAGTGGATTGCCATTTCCTTCTCCAGAGGATCTTCCCAACCCAGGAATTGAACCCAGGTCTCCTGCATTGCAGGTATATTCTTTACCGACTGAGCTATGAGTATATTATGGGAATAGACATTATGTCGGATTGGGGAATGTTCACTCTACATAGTATTATAAAAGAGAGGTTATGTATGTGGGTCATTGAATAATATTAATTAGACATGCTAAATGATAACAAATGATTGTCCAAATACACACAGTGTAGAATAGAGGTTGCAATACAGTCTAGAAAATTCTCTGTATAATAGTTGTATATGAAATATAGGCTAGAGCTTATCACAAAATCCTGTGAGCTCCTTTTAGTAACAACTGCTGGTAATTTTGGACTAAATGATTTCCATTTGAGAGTGAATTAGTAGCTTCCTTTTTGGCATGACTTGAAATTACCCATTTAACTGAGGGATATAAAATAATATTGAAATCTGAAATAACCCATAATGTTTTCGATGACTTAGAAAAACATTCAAATGGGGAGGGAGTTCAGTTCAGTTCAGTTCATTTCAGTCACTCAGTCATGTCCAACTCTTTACAACCCTATGAATCACAGCACGCCAGGCCTCCCTGTCCATCACCAACTCTCGGAGCCTACTCAAACTCATGCCCATCGAGTCAGCGATGCCATCCAGCCATCTTATCTTCTGTCGTCCCCTTCTCCTCCTGCCCCCAATCCCTCCTAGCATCAGGGTCTTTTCCAATGAGTCAACTCTTCGCATGAGGTGGCCAAAGTACCAGAGTTTCAGCTTCAGCATCAGTCCTTCCAATGAACACCCAGGACTGATCTCCTTTAGGATGGACTGGTTGGATCTCCTTGCAGTCCAAGGGACTCTCAAGAGTCTTCTCCAATACCACAGTTCAAAAGCATTCATTTTTCAGCACTCAGCTTTCTTCACTAACTCTCACATCTATACAGGACCACTGGAAAAAAACAAATTTTCCAGTTTATTGTGATTCACACAGTCGAAGCCTTTGGCATAGTCAATAAAGCAGAAATAGATGTTTTTCTGGAACTCTCTTGCTTTTCTGATGATCCAGCGGATGTTGGCAACTTGATCTCTGGTTCCTCTGCCTTTTCTAAAACCAGCTTGAACATCTGGAAGTTCACGGTTCACGTATTGCTGAAGCCTGACTTCCAGAATTTTGAACATTACTTTACTAGCATGTGAGATGAGTGCAATTGTGCAGTAGTTTTAGCATTCTTTGGGATTGCCTGTCTTAGGGATTGCAATGAAAACTGACCTTTTCCTGTCCTGTGGCCACTGATGAGTTTTCCAAATTTGCTGGCATATTGAGTGCAGCACTTTCACAGCATCATCTTTCAGGATTTGAAATAGCTCAGCTGAATTCCATCACATCCACTAGCTTTGTTCATAGTGATGCTTTCTAAGGCCCACTTGACTTCACAGTCCAGGATGTCTGGCTCTAGGTGAGTGATCACACGATCGTGATTATCTGGCTCGTGAAGATCTTTTTTGTACAGTCATTCTGTGTATTCTTGCCACCTCTTCTTAATATCTTCTGCTTCTGTTAGGTCCATACCATTTCTGTCCTTTATTGAACCCATCTTTGCCTGAAATGTTCCCATGGTATCTCTAATTTTCTTGAAATGGCATATGGGGAGGGAAGTCCCCAGTAAAGATCCATAATTATAATAAAATGGTTTATGCAGAATTTTGCTACTTGAGGAATGCAAGGATGATGCCTCAGTATCAGGAAGCCTATTTTCACTTATGACTAACTTTGGAACTGAATGAGAAGATGCAAGATTCTGTCATCCCTTCGACAGTACCCTTTGAACAGCTCTCTAGTGACCAACAAAGAGCTGCTTGGTTTGTGGGTGGGAATTCCAAGGCCAGTGGACAACATCCGATTGTTAAGGATGACATTCTGAACAAAGAAGGGGAGAAAAATGAGCTTGCTGGCTGAATTTCATTCTGTAATCCTAGCAATGATGAAGGAGTTTCAAAATGGTAAAAAGCCCCCATGGTTGGATTTTTACTGACTTATTAGCATTGACTAATTGCCTGGACAATATGGTCATATAGAAGGGCAATGGGGAGCTGGGTCTATTAAGGGAATGCATGTTGGGACACAATCCTATGGAAATGTAAGTGGTGCAATATATAGAACATATTAATATTCATTGGAAGAACACCCTTCCAGACTCAGAGGACAATGGAAATTGACATGTACATTCACCATGTGCTTACTTAAGGTGGCCAACTGGCTCCATGAACTGAGCCAGCATGGAGATTCTGCACCAAAGAGAGATGGATTGAATCTAGATGTAGTACTCTTGCACTTTCTGAGGCACAAAAACGTTAGTAAGAGCTATTCTGTCAGCAAAATAGACAAAAACTTCAGATGTTTGTGTGACAGATTTCCTGTGGGGAAGACCCTGAACATAGCTGGCAAATCAAACTGCTGTTGGTAGCCCCGGGTGACCATAAGCAGTTCTTGACAGGTTGTTGTTCAGTTGCTCAGTCATGTTCAACTCTTTGTGACCCAATGGACTGCAGCACAACAGACTTCCCTGCCCCTCACCATCTCCTGCTTGTTCAAACTCAAGTCCATTGAGTTGGTGATGCCAGCAAACCCTCTCATCCTCTATTGTCCCCTTCTTTTCCTGCCTTCAATCTTTCCCAGCATCAGGATATTTTTCAGTGAGTAGGCTCTTTGCATCAGGTGGCCAAAATACTGGAGCTTCAGCTTCAGCATCAGTTCCTCCAAAGAATATTCAGGACTAATTTCCTTTATTATTGACTGGTTTGATCTCCTTGCAGTCCAAGGGACTCTCAAGAGTCTTCTCCAACACCACAGTTCAAAAGCATCAATTTTTCCATGTTCAGCCTTCTTTATGGTCCAACTCTCACATCCATACATGACTACTGGAAAAACCATAGCTTTGACTATAAAGATCTTTATCAACAAAGTAATGTCTCTGATTTTTAACAGGCTGTCTAGGTTGGTCATAGTTTTTCTTTCAAGGAGCAAGCGTCTTTTAATTTTATGGCTGCAGCCACCATCTGCAGTGATTTTGGAGCCCAAGAAAATAAAGTATGTCACTGTTTCCATTGTTTCCCATCTATTTAATGTGAAGTGACAGGACTAGATGCCATGATCTCATTTTTTGAATGTTGAGTTTTAAGCGAGCTTTCCCCCCCCCCTCCTCTTTCATCTTCATCAAGAGGCTCTTTAGTTTCTCTTCACTTTCTGCCATAAGGGTGGTGTCATCAGTATATCTGAGGTTATTGATATTTCTCCTGAAAATCTTGATTCCAGCTTGTGCTTCATCCAGTCTGGAATTTCACATAATGTACTCTGCATATAAGTTAAATAAGCAGAGTGACAATATACAGCCTTGATGTGTTCCTTTCCCAATTTTGATCCAGTCTGTCATTCCATGTCCATTTATAACTGTCATGTCTTAACCTGCATATAGGTTTCACAGGAGGCAGGTCAGGTGGTCTGGTATTCCCATCTCTTGAAGAATTTTCCACAGTTTGTTGTGATCCACAAAGTCAAAGGCTTTAGCATAGTCAGTGAATCACAAATAAATCATTTTTTTTTTTTTTCCGGAATTCTCTTGCTTTTTCTATTATCCAATGAATGTTGGCAATTCAATCTCTGGTTCCCCTGCCTTTTCTAAATCCAGCTTAAACATCTGGAATTCTCAGTTCACCGAGAACTGTTGAAGCCTAGTTTGGTGAATTCTGAAGATTACTTTGCTATCATGTGAAATGAGTGCAATTGTGCAGTCATCTGAGTATTCTTTGGCATTGCCCTTCCTTGGGATTGGAATGAAAACTGACCTTTTCCAGTCCTGTGGCCCCTGGTGAGTTTTCCAAACTTGCTGGCATATTGAGTGCAGCACTTTCACAGCATCATATTTTAGAATTTGAAATAGCTCAACTGGAATTCCACCACCTTCACTAACTTTGTTTGTAGAGGTGCTTCCTAAGGTCTGCTTGACTTTGCACTCCAAGATGTCTGGCTCTAGGTGAGTGAGCACTCCAACTTGACAGGAATAAGACACTAATTCTTGACTGGATTTTGCTTTAAGGGTGATAGGTACACAAGCTAAGAGTAATGAAAAAGAACAAGAATAGTATTTACTGTGCCAATTTGGATGGCAAGTCATCATTTATTCACATCAAGGAACACACTTTATGGAACTTCTCCAGTGGCCCAATGGTAAAGAATCTGCCTGCAATGCCAGAACTGCAAGAGACATGGGTTCAATCCCTGATCCCATGGAGAAGCACATAGCAACCCCCTCCAGTGTTCTTGCCTGGAAAATCCATGGACAGAGGAGCCTGGTGGGTTATAATCCATAAGGTCATAGAGTCAGACATGACTGAGGCAACTGAGTACGCACACATGCACAGCCTGTAATGTCCATCTGTAGGCAGAAAGATAGCCTCCTCAGGGTAATAGTTTAATAGAGAATTAGAATGGGCAGTTGAAACACTGGTTGTCTAAAACAGAGAGATAGGCATGAAGAGCTGGCTTACATGCTTTCAAGCGGGTGTAGCATTAGTGGTTCAGTCATGTCTGATTCTGTGACCCTTGGATTGTAACCTGCTAGGCTCCTGTGTCCATGGGGTTCTCCAGGCAAGATACTGGAGCGGGTTGCCATTTCTTCCTTTGTGGGACCTTCCCAACCTAGGAATCAAACCTGGGTCTCCTGCATTGAAAGCAGATTCTTTACCACCTGAGCCATCATGTAATAAGCCCATGCTTACACCCAAGTGGGGGGAAATAAGAGGGACACCACACCAGATAGATTTCTGTGTTTTTCTATTGGATCTGGGAAGCAAGTGGGCAGGATGCTGGTAGAATTGTGCAATTCTTGACAAGTGTTGGAGGATGCTAGCATAAAGACCATACTTTGTTCTTTCTTGCTCACATTATATCAACATTATTTTCCCTACTTGATGCAGATGTCATAGGACCAAGGCTCCAATAAGTACCTTAAGTACTAGCAGCAGGGATGATTCCTAAGCAAAAATTGAAACTACATTTTAAGCTTTATGTCAGAATGCCTAAGGACTTTATGGGGCAAATTATACCTTTGCTACATCTGGCTAAATTAGAGTTAACAGTGAATTCAGTATTATTGACTGGCAAGAAAAGATACTTCAGTCCTTCTACACTTATGTAACCTACTCTATGTGAATGGGAATGGGCTCAAGGGGAGAAACTTGTTATATTATTATTTCCTGAAATCTAGACCAACACAATGACTTAACTTAATGTGTTCCTCAGAGGTGGAAGAGTTTAAGTATAAATGAGGAAGATAAAAGAGCAACTGGGGATAAAGCAATAAATAAATTTGTTATGTATTAAGAAAAATTTACATTTACATTAATAACCTCAAAAGAATCTTACAACAAGAGATGTCATCTCAGAGATCAATTGTACCAAATTCCTGAAGGGGAAGTGAAGTCGTGTATTTCTAAGACCATTTCTGCCTTTAGAACCTGACAAGATCAAAAGCAAAACGGAGTGGTTTTGGCCTAGAAAACCTTTAAATATGGTATGGTGGTGGACTGGATTATTATTAATGACTGAATTAGATTCTAGGAATGTGCCAGTGTCTTTTGACTTTTATGGTCATTTTGCTATAAGGAGTTTGTGGCTAGAGATGTAATAGAAGTGAAGTGAAATGAAGTCGCTCAGTCATGTCTGACTCTTAGCGACCCCATGGACTGTAGCCCACCAGGCTCCTTGGTCCATGGGATTTTCCAGGCATGAATACTGGAGTGGGTTGCCATTTCCTTCTCCAGGAGATCTTCCCGACCCAGGGATCGAACCCAGGTCTCCTGCATTGTAGGCAGATGCTTTACCATCTGAGTTACCAGGGAAGCCCAAGAGATGTAATAAGAAATATATGACTTTTGCCCCTGGTTCCCCGACACAAAGCTCCTAAAACTTTGTAATTTCCCTAATGATAGAAGTGCTTGGAGCATCTTTGTTTTAAAATTTGTTCTTGGATCCTGGTTCTAGTCAAAGAACTTCTAAAACTCTTATAATGTCCTGACTCATCAGGGTGCTATGAACATCTTTTGTTCTAATTTTTTTTCTTTGACCCTGGTTCCTGACACAGAGCTCCTAAATCCCTTTGTGTTTCATGGGTGATAGAACAAGTGGGTCACTTGTTCTGTTTAAGTGCATCTTGCTGGCTTGGCTTCAGGATGGTGACTGGTTACCAAAAAGACCAAGCCATGATTAGAAACTGTAACTTTTAGTCCCATCTTTCATCCACTGAGAGGGGCTGGAAACTGAGTAAACAATGGATCATGTGTCCATTATGAAACCGCCATAAAAATCCCTAAACTACAGGATGGGCAGAACATCCCAGCAGTACACTTCTACTTCATGGGGATAGAGGGTCCTGCACTGGATACACCTTCACAGTATCCTTTAACCCTAACTTAAAGTGTGTGTGTGCTCAGTCACTCTCGTGTCTGGCTCTTTGCGACTCCATGGATTATAGCCCACCAGGCTCTTCTGTTCATGGAATTTCCCAGGCAAAAATACTGGATCAGGTTGCCATTTCCTGCTTCAGGGGATCTTCCTGACCCAGGGACTGAACCTGTGCTTCTTGAATCTCCTGCTTTGGCAGGTGAATTCTTTACCACTGCACCAACTAGAAAGCCCCTAACTCTAAGACATGATACAAATTTTGTTCCATTGTGTCAAGAAGATATGAACAAAGACTTTTAGCAAATAGCTAAAAATTTCTAGCACTAGTATTTATATTTCTGCTATATTTAAATTAAATGCAAACAAAATATCTTGGTTTGTGAGTTCTAGGTAACAGAACTGTAAATAAGGAATGAGGATTTTTTTTTTTTTTTTATCATTACTTATAGTCAGGTAATCAGTTCACATTACTTACCAAATTAATCTTTTTAAAAAATTCCTGGTTTACATGTTTACGAAGAAGTTACTTTTTTTAAATTTCTGCCTTAGAAACTAAAGTCAGTTATTATAATTAAGAAAGTTCTTTGTCACCTTCAAGACGAATCTAAAAAGACAGGATGAATAAATGTATTGTCACATTCTGGATGTGATCCTGGGACAGTCTCAAGGACATCAGTTACAAATTATGGAAATCTAAATGAAGTATAGATTTAGTTAATAATAATGCATCAATACTTGTTCATTAATCGTGACAACTTACTGTACAAATATAACATGTTCACAGTAGGGAAAACTGGATGTGTCTGGATATGGGACATAATATTATATTTGCAATTTATTCTATAAATCTAAAACAACTATAAAATTTAAAAGATAAAAAATAGAGAATCTGTGATTTCAAAAAGAAATACTATCCAAAATGAACAAATACTCTGGATAACTTTTGAATATATTGTGAAAATACATTCAATATTTTTGGAACTATTGTATAAGAGAAAGCTGTTTGATTATTTATTTATTTATTTTTGGCTGCTCCGTGTGGCTTATAGGATCTTAGTTCCTTGACCAAGGATTGGACCCAGCCCCTCAGCTGTGAAAGCACAGAGTCCTAACCACTGGGCCATTGGGAAATTCTCTGATAGTTTTTAATTCATAGAATCACTAATCTAAGAAATATCTCCTTGCTTATTTATTACAGTCCCTGAAATGTTCACAAAACTAAATTTTTTAATCTGTATTTTATTTAATAAATTTGAGTGTATACATTTGTGGTATTTGTTTTGTTTTAATTTTCAGAGTATCTATAAAACTATTTCTGCTTTGCTCAGTTTTAGAGGATATATGTCTTCCCTTTGGTAATTTTACTGTATAAGTTGCAGTGACCTGTGAGGTATTAATATAGACTATATTTCTTGACAGATGTCATTTAAATGCATGAGAAGTCCATTCATCTCAGAATAGTTCTCACATTCATAGTTTTTGGGAACTAGTTTTCTATTTTTTTCTTTGTTAAATAAAATATTTGTTATTTATAGAATTTAAATTAATCATTGATCACAAATGAGTCTGCTTCTGAGTTTAAATATTAATAGAATAAAATAAGAAATGGATCAGAAAGGGAAATAGAGGAAATACACCAGGTAGCATGAATTATTATATGACTGTTAGAAACACTCTAGAAACAGATAAAATCTGAAAAAAATAAAATTAATAAATTATCCTGTTCAAAATCCACTTATTCAGCAACCAACAAATTACATTAGTTGAGTTCCTTAAGAAGAAGTCTGTATAAAACTAAAAGTGATATCTAAATGTCAAATTCTCCATTTCATGCAGGTTTCTCTTAACCTCTTACTGTGACAAGCTCCTATTCTGTTGAATTATTTTCAGAAAGGAAAAGAAGAAAAGCTTCATCAAAATACATCTCTGATAATTAGTTGTTTCCCTTATAAAAGAATTGAAACGTTCTTGCATCATTGTCAGATGCCATTGTTTATGATTTGTTTGTTTCTGCCTTTGTGAGCTTAGTCATTCAGTAGTGTCCGACTCTGTGACCAGTGGACTGTAACCCACCAGGCTCCTCTGTCCATGGGGATTCTCCAGTCAAAAATATTGGAATGGATTGCCATGCCCTCCTTCAGGGGATTTTCCTGACCCAGGGTTCAAACCCAGGTCTCCCAAATTGCAAGCAGATTCTTTACTGTCTGAGCTACCAGGGACGCCATACAGTAGCATTTTTATCAATTAGGGAAGGGTACACTTTCACATCTCTTAAAACATATTTCTCTCCCAAATTCATTGATTCGTTTTTGCAAAGACAACTTTTTCTCTTCTATAAAGTGTATGGTTTTAAACATTTCTTTGTACATGCTAATGTAAAATATAATTCATCATGATTAATTTTTATTTAGCTCCTCAGAAAGTAATGTTCTGTGAATTATTAATATCAATATAATTTTGTAGAACAAATGTATTTCCACTTGGTTAGTTTTCTCTTATTCTTCTAAAAGCTTTGTAATTTGTACTACTGTATATTTGATAACCAGAAATCTTTGAGTCATGTGATAAATGTCAAAAAAAAATGTTGATTGTGAAATGGTTGGCCTTCAACTAATAAAAATAAATGAAAAAAAAATGTTGAATTTATGCAACATATAGAAAAACAGATCTCATTCTCTTTCCATTAGAGTTGCTTCTAGGTTCTAACCTACTGGATAATTTGGGAACTTTGTAGGGGGAGAGGGTTAAAGACACACTGGAGGAGGGGATGGCTACCCACTCCAGTATTCTTGCCTGCAGAATCCCCATGGACAGAGGAGCCTGGCAGGCTACAGTCCATGGGGTGGCAAAGAGTCAGACACAACTGAGCAACTTTCACTTTCACTAGTGAAAGCGGGAAAAGAAAATTCATGTATGAAGCATGTTTCAGTACCATTAAAATTGGTGTTTGGATGATATGCCTAGCCAACTTTGCTTTGAAGAAAGGGTAAATTGAACTTAAATATTCTGGTTAATAAAAAAGTAGTTTATATCCTTTCAAAAGAAAGGGGAAGACCTTGCATTTTTAGAGATATAAACCTCTGAATAAGAGTTTGTATTAAGGTTCTATGTTGTCCTTAATGTGAATTTCCTTCCCTAATTCCCTGGAAATCTTTATTAGAGGATCCATTTCATGATGAAATGCATTATGGACAACAATTGCCCACAGATTATTTACTGAATTGCCCATGGATTCCTTACTGTCTGAGCCACTAAGAAAGCTATGTAGCTCTCATGGTTAACAAAAGAGTCTGAAATGCACTACATGAATGCAGTCTCAAAAGTGACAGAATGATCTCTGTTCTTTTCCAAGGCAAACAATTCAATATCACAGTAATCCAAGTCTATGCCCCAAGCAGTAATACTGAAGAAGCTGAAATTAAATGCTTCTATGAAGACCTATAAGACATTCTAGAACTAACACACAAAAAAGATGTCATTTTCATTATAGGGGACTGAAATGCAAAAGTAGGAAGTCAAGAGATACCTGTAGTAACAGGCAAGTTTGACCTTGAAGTACAAAATGAAGCAGGGCAAAGGCTAACAGAGTTTTGTCAAGAGAACGCACTGGTCATAGCAAACACCCTCTTAAAACAACACAGGAGAAGACTCTACCCATGGACATCACCAGATGGTCAACACCAAAATCAGACTGATTATATTCTTTGCAGCTGAAAATGGAGAAATTCTATACAGTCACAAAAAAACAAAACAAAACAAAACTGGGAGCTGACTGTGACTCAGGTCATGAACTCCTTATTGCCAAATTCAGACTTAAATTGAAGAAAGTAGGGAAAACCACTAGACCATTCATGTATGACCTAAATCAAATCCCTTATGATTATACAGTAGAAGTGAGAAATAGATTCAAGGGATTATATCTGACAGACAAAATGCCTGAAGAACTACGGATGGAGGCAGTGATCAAAACCATCCCCAAGGGGAGAAAAAAAGGTAAAATGGTTGTCTGAGGAGGCTTTACAAATAGCTTTGAAAAGAAGAGAATTGAAAGACAAAGGAGAAAGGAAAAGATATACCCATTTGAAAGCAGAGTTCCAAAGAATAGCAAGGAAAGATAAGAAAGACTTCCCCACTGCTTAGTGCAGAGAAAGAGGAAAACAACAGAATGGGAAAGACTTAGAGGTCTTTTCAAGAAAATTAGTGATACTAAAGGAATATTTCATGCAAAGATGGGCACAATAAAGGACAGAAGTGTTATGGACTTGCAGTAGCAGAAGAAATTAAGAGGTAGTAAGAATACTCAGAATAACTGTACAAAAAAGATCTTCACAACCCAGGTAATCACGATGGTGTGATCACTCACCTAGAGCCAGACATCCTGGAATGTGAAGTCAAGTGAATCTTAGGAAGCATCACTATGAACAAAATTAGTGGAGGTGATGGGATTCCAGTTGAACTATTTCCAATCCTAAAAGATGATGCTGTGAAAGTATTTCACTCAATATGCCAGCAAATTTGGAAAACTCAGCAGTGGTCACAGGACTGGAAGGGGTCAGTTTTAATTCTAATCCCAAAGAAGGACAATATCAAAGAATCTTCAAACTACTGCACAATTGCACTCATCTCACATGTTAGCAATGTAATGCTCAAATTCTCCAAGCGAGACTTCAACAGTATGTGAACCATGAACTTCCAGATGTTCAAGTTGGATTTAGAAAATTCAGAAGAACTAGAGATCAAATTGCCATGTGTTGGATCATATAAAAAGCAAGCAAATTCCAGAAAAGCATCTTCTTCTGCTTTATTGATTATGCCAAAGCCTTTGTCTCTGTAAATCACAAAAAACTGTGGAAAATTCTTAAAGAGATGGGAATACCAGACCACCTTACCTGTCTCCTGAGAAATCTGTGTGCAAGTCAAGAAGCAGCTATTAGAACCAGATATGGAACAACCGACTGGTTCCAAATTGGGTAAGGAGTACGTCAAGGTTGTATACTGTCACCCTGCTTATATAACTTACATGCAGAGTACATCATGTGAAATGGAGGGCTGGATGAAGCACAAGCTGGAATCAAGATTGTCTGGAGAAATATCAATAACCTTAGATATGCAGATGACACCACCTTTATGGCAGAAAGTGAAGAGGAACTAAAGAGTCTCTTGATGAAAGTGAAATAGGAGAGTGAAAAAGTTGGCTTAAAACTCAACATTCAGAAAACTAAGATCATGACATCTGGTCCCATCACTTCATGCCAAATAGATTGGGAAACCATGGAAACAGTGACAAACTTTATTTTTGGGGGGCTCCAAAAATCACTGCAGATTGTGACTGCAGCCATAAAATTAAAAGTTGCTTGCTCCTTGGAAGAAAAGCTATGACCAACCTAGACAGCATATTAAAAAGTGGAGACATTACTTGCCATCAGATGTCCATCTTTTCAAAGCTATGGTTTTTCCTGTAGTCATGTGTGGATATGAGTGTTGGACTATAAAGAAAGCTGAGCACTGAAGTGTTGATGCTTTTGAACTGTGGTGTTGGAGAAGACTCTTGAGAGTCCCTTGGACTGCTAGGAGATCCAACCAGTCCATCCTAAAGAAAATCAGTCTTGAATATTCTTTGGAAGGACGGATGCTGAAGTTGAAACTCCAGTACTTTTCCCACCTGATGCAAAGAGCTGACTCATTTGAAAAGACCCTGCTGCTGGGAAAGATTGAAGGCAGGAGAAAGGGAGGACAGAGGATGAGATGGTTTGATGGCATCACCGACTCAATGGCCATGAGTTTGAGTAGGCTCCAGAAGTTGGTGATGGACAGGGAGGCCTAGCATGCTGCTGGCCATGCGGTTGCAAATAGTCGGACACAACTCAGCGACTGAACTGATCTGAGCTACTCTTTCCCTATATATACATAGTATTTTCTAGCAGAGAAATACTTGAACATTGTGGATTAATTGGTTGGGTTTTAGTCTAGGTTGACTTGCCAGATTAGTTCAGGAAGATTACTTACTCTCTGTCGGTGTCAATTGCTTCATTTGTAGAGCAAAGCTAATAATATACCGTCTTGCATTTGGGTTAATACATAAAAAAAACAAAACAAAACAAAAAAAACACTTGAACCTGTATATTGGATGTTTAATTTTGAAACCACTTTTTTTTTTTTTTTAATATACAGCCCATATTTTTCTACAATAACTTTATCTTGTTCTTAGTATAATAATCCAGAAAAGCAGCTCTGAATATTTTGCTTTTTCAGTGAGAATATTAGTGATGAATTTGAATGGGGATGCATTTAAGCATACATGATCACAGAATCATTTCTCTACTTGAGAGTAAATTTATAAGGAAAAAAGACACCACACCTCCCTCATATGAGTAATATCTTGAGCATAGTTTAGATGTTTTCAAGTCAAAATAACTTTAGTTGAATTTTTCTTCATATTTAAATTTCTTGTTTATTTTGGAAGAATTCTATTATTCTTTAGTGTGAAAGTGAAAGTGTTAGATGCTCAGTCTGTTCAACTCTTTGTTACCCCATGGAGTGTAGCCTGCCAGGCTCATCTGTCCATGACGTCTAATTTCATTTTTAGATTTGAAGATGAAGAGCTTTATTGATAATTTGAAAGAAACATTTTAAAATCACTAAACTTGAATATAAACTTTATTACTATGTCAAGGGAAATTTACATTTTCCAGATAATGCCTCATTGTTTTCTGATTTGGGGTGACAGATTGTTAACAACTCCCACTATTTGTAACTATCCTAGTTTTTAAAAAGTATTCTTCAAGGAAACAAACCCGAATAGTCAAATATTTTGTGACAGTAATTTCATATATTATCATGTGCAGTTTTATTTTGAATATATTATGTCCTTCTTTACATGGTGAAGTTAACAGTTTTCTTAGGTCATTGCAAATATTGTCACTGAAATGTTGATTATTTTTGCATAAGGCATTTCAAATCAATAATACTGCATAGTTTTAGGCAAATGTATGTTTCCTTTCTCTACTATTAATAAATTTGCACCAGAATCTTTATAATAAAATAAAATAAAAGGACATCTACGTATTCAGTAGGATGAATAAGATTCACAGATAAGATGCCTTTGTATAGAAAGCCATCTTAAAAGATTCTTTGTTAAGAAAATAAACAATCATTCCCATAGTAACATGTTAACTCATTCTCCTTTAATTCTATGTTGACATTCTGTTATAAAAATTCTAATGTTCTTGCTTATAATCCCTAAACACATATTAATAGATCATACAAAATCATTATGCCTAACAAAAAATCTAGCAAATAATGCTTATTCTATATAGTCAGGATATTTGTAGGAACATGATAACATTATTTGAAAATTTCTGTTAAGAGAAGAGCAGCTCTGTTTTTTTCTTGGCACAGTTTAATGTATAAATTCAAAAGGTGTCCCTTCAAATGGTTCATGTACCACAAAGAGCCCTAAATGTCTAATACTAAGTCAGTCAGTCAGCTCAGTTGCTCAGTCGTGTCTGACTCTGCAACCCCACGGGCTGCAGTATGCCAGGCTTCTGTGTCCATCACCAACTCCCACAGCTTGCTCAAACTCATGTCCACTGACTCGGCGATGCTACCCAACCATCTCATCCTCTTTCCTCCCCTTCTCCTCCTGCCTTCAATCTTTCTCAGTATCAGGGTCTTTACAATGAGTCAGTTCTTTGCATCAGGTGGCCAAAATATTGGAGCTTCAGCTTCAGGATCAGTCCTTCCAATGAATATTTAGAACTGATTTCCTTTCCTTTAGTTTAGTCTAAAACTAAATCTTAACCTTTAAACCCAGTGGGGACAGCCTTTCTAGACATGCAATAGATTTTTATTAATAGATTTCTATAACAAAATTTCCTAACCAGTGTTTAAAGCTCTCTGTCTTAAGTTTAATTCTCAAAATTTTTATTTCTTCTGAACTTGCCTCTTTCACATTCACTAT
The DNA here is from genome assembly GCF_019320065.1 of Cervus canadensis. Lineage (NCBI taxonomy): Eukaryota > Metazoa > Chordata > Mammalia > Artiodactyla > Cervidae > Cervus > Cervus canadensis. The sequence continues at coordinate 16,889,802 of NC_057411.1, read as the reverse complement.
TACACATTAGCCTCCTATTTGGCAGTTTTGAAATTTTTCTTTCCTTCATTTTCTTGTTTTCCAAAGAAACATTTACTTTTGTGCATTTTTTAATTCATTTAGTGATTATACAGTAATTCACCAGAGTGGTTAATTCTCTTCATAAATTGAAGAAATTTAAGGGATTTGATATGTAACCTTGATATCAAGATTAAAAGTAACATGGCACAATCACACTGTTTTTAGTTCATTTTATTTTCTCCATTGTGTATATACAGAGATTCAGTGAAAAATCTGAACTCAATAAACAATAAGTAAAATAATTCGATTGAGAAGTTATTTAGGCCAAAGAACTGTGTGTTAGAAAACTATATTATTCAGTTTTAGATCAATAATGTTTCTTAGGTCATAGGATTAGCTTTAGTTGAGGCTTCACAGTCTGTCAAAAAGGACTTTACTTCTGGAAAGAGTTAATTGACTCTATCATAATGGATACTAGACCTCATTCTTGATAGTAAACTCAGGATTAATCTAGTTTTTTAGTTAGATCAATATATGTGAATTTCTCCCTGTTCCTCTTCAACAGTAGTTTTCCTCCTTTCCTATGTCATGACAAACATGCAATAATCTTTTCCAAGAATAAATAATAACTACAGATACATGTCATAATAACAAAACTTACAATTATTGCAGAGGAGACTATCAAATTAATGTGTTGATCAAAGAATGTGCCTTATTTTCTGAGAACACTGATGGCTTATTCAATAGGACAAATTATAGAAACAATCAAATGATTTCAAGGCATCCTAATTTAACTTGCATAGACTATATTTAAAAACAAACTCATATGCTCCATTTCAGAGCAAGAGAGTCATTTTATGAAAATACTTTTAAAACAGTTTGTATTTCTCTTTTAGGTAGAGATAAGATTTTTAGACATATATATGTTTTTTCCCTCAAGGGGATTATGGGGATAAGCATTAATTCAATGAGCAACCTATTTGCAATAAGTATATGCTATATACTCCTTACTTAGCAGGAGACGCAGGTTCGATCCCTGAATCAGGAAGATCCCCTGAAGAAGGAATGGATGCACACTGTATTCTTGCCTGGGAAATCCCATGGACAGGGAAGCCTGGCAGATTACTTTCCATGGGGTTGCAAAGAGACACTGCTGAGAGACTGAATAGAAGTAAGTATGCCTAGGAGAAGAATAAGAAAGTTTTCTGTTCCTTAAAAAAAAAAAAAAAACAGATTTCCAGTAACAAATGAAAATAAATTTGAAAAAGCTTTGAAACTTATCATGGATGCATGAGACAAGTGCTTGGGGCTGGTGCAATGGGAAGACCCAGAGGGATGGGGTGGGGAGGGAGGTGGGAGGGGGGATCTGGATAGGGAATACGTGTAAATCCATGGCTGATTCATGTCAAAGTATGGCAAAAACCACTACAATATTATAAAGTAATTAGCCTCCAACTAATAAAAATAAATGTAAAAAAAGAAATAAAAATCTATAATCTATTTTATTTAATGATGAGAATAAGAATTCAGAAAAAAAAAAAAAATGTTGTAATGTTGTTTTATTTCTAAGTCTTGCCTGACTCTTTTTGAGCCCATGGACTGCAGTATAACAGATTTGCCTATCTTTCACTATCTCCCAGAATTTGCTCAAACTCATGTCCACTGAGTCATAATGCCATCCAGCAATCTCATCTGCTTTTGCCTCCTTCTCCTCCTGCCCTCAATTTACCCCAGCATCAGGGTCTTTTCCAGTGAGTTGGCTCTTCCCATCAGGTGCCCAAAGTATTGGAACTTCAGCTTCATCATCAGTCCTTCCAGTGAATATTCAGGATTTATTTCCTTTAGGATTGACTACTTTGATATCCTTGCTGTCCAAGGGATTCTCAAGAGTCTTCTCCAGCATCACAAATTGAAAGCATTGATATTTGGACCTTCTTTATGGTCCAACTCTTACATCCCCACATTGACTGCTGGAAAAACAATAACTTTGACTATACAGACTTTTTTTGGCAAAGTGATGTCTCTGCTTTTAAACATGCTGTCTAGGTTTGTCAAAGCTTTTCTTCCAGGGAGCAAGTGTCTTTTAATTTCATGGCTATAGTCACAGTCTGCAGTAATTTTGTAGCCAAAGAAAAGAAAATCTGTCATTGTTTCCACTTTCTCAACATCTATTTGCCATGAAGTGATGAAAATGGATGCAATGATCTTAGTTTTTAGAATGTTGAGTTTTTAGGGAGCTTTTTCACTCTCCTCATTCACCCTCATCAAGAGGCTCTTTAGTTTCTCTTTGCTTTTTTCACTAGAGTAGTATTGTCTGCATATCTGAGGTTGTTGTTTCCCAAATAATGTATAGTTGTAAAGAAACTGACCTATATGAACCTTGAATATTCTATATTTTATACTGGGCCAATGCTGTGAAAGTCATTTTAGGTAGGAGTTTTAAGGACCAATGGTTAAAAAAACTTTAAGGTATACTGAGTGCCCTAAGGAAATCATTATTACTGGATTTTAGTATTATCAGAAGTAATGCTATTTGCTGATTACTGCTCATTTCCTTATGCAATATATTTTGATCTTGGAAATTTTGGTTTTGAAAACCTCTCATTTTTGTTTCTTTACTCTCTTTCTATCTCTCCCCATATATCTTGCACCACAGATTTAAATGTCGTGTCTATATTAAATTCATATCTATAGCCTCACTTCACCAATTAATCAATAACTCATAATCACCTAACTAATCACTAGTTGTACCTGGACATCTGAAGGTACTCTCAAGCAGAATAGATGTAGAGTGTACCTTTTACCTTTCCCGAGATTGCCATGACTCAGTTAACAGACCTCTATCTACCTAGCTGCTCGTTGTTGTTCTTGTTCAGTTGGGCAGTTGTGTCCAACTCTTTGTGACCCCAAGGACTGCAACATGCCAGGCCACCCTGTCCCTCACCACTTCCTGGAGTTTGCCCAAGTTCACATTCATTGTGTCAGTGATGCCATTCAGCTGTCTCATCCTCTTATGCCCTCTTCTCCTTCTACCTTCAATCTTTCCCAGCATCAGGGACTTTTCCAATGAGTTGTCTGTTCACATCAGATGACCAAAATACTGGAGCTTCAGCTTTAAAATCAGTCCTTCAAGTGAATACTCAGGGTTGATATCCCTTACGATTGACTGGTTTGATCTCCATGTTGTCCAAGGGACTTTCAGGAGTCTTCAGCCCCACAGTGTGAAGGTATCAGTTCTTTGGCATTCTGCCTTCTTTATGGTCCAGCTCTCATAACTGTATATGACCATTTGGAAGACCATAGCCTTAATATACAGACCTTTGTCAGCAGAGTAATGGTTCTGATTTTTCTACACACTGTCCAGGATTGTCATTGCTTTTCTGCCAAGAAGTATTCATCTTCTGATTTTATGACTGCAGTCATTATCTGCAGTGATTTTGGAGTTCAAGAAGAGGAAATTTGTCATTCCTGCCACCTTTTCCACTTCGATTTTTCATGCAGTAATGGGGCCACTCAGATGACCATTATACATACCACTACGGACAAGAATCCCTTAGAAGAAATGGAGTAGCCATCATAGTCAACAAAAGAATCCAAAATGCAGTGCTTGGGTGCAACCTCAAAAACGATAGGATGATCTCTGTTTGGCAAACCATTCAATATCACAGTAATCCAAGTCTTTGCTCAGACCAGTAATGCTGAAAAAGCTGAAAGGTTCTATGAAGACCTACAAGACCTTCTAGAACTAGCACCCACTAAAGATGTCCTTTTCACTATAGGGGACTAGAATGCAAAAGTGGGAAGTCAAGAAACACCTGAGTGACAGTCAAATTTGGCCTTGGAGTACATAAAGAAGCAAGGCAAAAGCTAATAGAGTTTTGCCAAAAGATGTCACTGGTCATAGCAAACACCCTCTTCCAACAACACAAGAGAAGACTCTACACATGGACATCACCATACGGGCAATACCAAAATCAGATTGATTATATTCTTTGCAGCCAAAGATGGAGAAGTTCTAAATAGTCACCAAAAACAAGAGCTGACTGTGGCTCAGATCATGAACTCCTTATTGCCAAATTCAAACTTAAATTGAAGAAAGAAAGGAAACCACTAGACCATTCAGGTATGACCTAAATCAAATCCTTTATGATTATACAGTGGAAGTGAGAAATAGCTTCAAGGGATTAGATCTGATAGACAGAGTGCTTGATGAAGTATGGGTGGAGGTTCATGACATTGTACAGGAGACAGGGATCAAGACCATCCCCAAGAAAAAGAAATGGAAAAAAAAGCAATGGCTTTCTGAGGAAGCCTTACAAATAACTTTGAAAAGAGAAGCAAAAGGCAAAGGAGAAAAGGAAAGGTATACCCATTTGAATGCAGAATTCTAAAGAATAGCAAGGAGAGATTAAGAAAGCCTTCTTTAGTACTCAAGGCAAAGAGATAGAGGAAAACAACAGAATGGGAAAGACTAGAGATCTCTTCAGGAAATTAGAGCTACCAAGGGAACATTTCATGCAAAGATGGACAAAATAAAGGACAGAAGTGGTATGGACCTAACAGAAGAAGAAGATATTAAGAAGAGATGGCAAGAATACACAAAGACCTATACAAAAAGATCTTCATAACCCAGGTTATCATGATGGTATGATCACTCACCTTGAGCCAGACATCCTGGGATGTGAAGTCAAGTGGACCTTAGGAAGCATCACTATGAACAAAGCTACTGGAGGTAATGGAATTTCAGTTGAGCTATTTCAAATCCTAGAAGATGATGCTGTGAAAATATTGCATTCAATATGACAGCAAATTTGAAAAACTCAACAGGGGCCTCAGGACTGGAAAAGGTCAGTTTTCATTCCAATCCCAAAGAAAAGCAATCCCAAAGAATGTTCAAACTACCACACAATTGCACTCATCTCACACTCTAGTAAAGTAATACTCAAAATTCTCCGAACGAGGCTTCAACAGTACATGAACTGCAAACTTCTGGATGTTCAAGCTGGTTTTAGAAAAAGCAGAGGAACCAGAGGTCAAATTGCTAACATCTGTTAGATCATAGATAAAACAAGAGAATTCCAGAAAAAAAAAAACAAAAAACAAAAAACATTAACTACTAGTGTAGTGCTCCATTCATTACACTAAAGCCTTTGACTGTGTGGATCACAACAAACTGTGGAAAATTATTAGTAAGATGGAAATACCAGATCTCTTGACCTGCCACCTGAGAAAACTGAATGCAGGTCAAGAAAGAACAGTTAGAACCAGACATGGAACAATGGACTGGTTCAAAATTGGGACAGGAACACATCAAGGCTATATATTGTCACCCTGCTTATTTAACTTATATGCAGAGTGCATCGTGAGAAATGCTCGGCTGGATGAAGCACAAGATGGAATCAAGATTTTCAGCAGAAATATCAATAATCTCAGATATGTGGATGACACCACCCTTGTGGCAGAAAGTGAAGAAAAACTAAAGAGCCTCTTGATGAAAGTGAAAAAAGAGAGTGAAAAAGTTGGCTTAAAGCTCAACATTCAGAAAACTAAGATCATGACATCCAGTCCCATCATTGAATGGCAAATAGATGGGGAAACAGTGGCAGAATTTATTTTTTTGGGCTCCAAAATCACTGCAGATGGTGACTGCAACCATGAAATTAAAAGATACTTACTCTTTGGAAGAAAAGATAAGATCAACTTAGCATATTAAAAAGCAGAGACATGACTTTGTCAACAAAGGTCCGTCTAGTCAAGGCTATGGTTTTTCCAGTAGTCATGTATGGATGTGAGAGTTGGACTATAAAGAAATCTGAGAGCTGAAGAATTGATGCTTTTGATCTGTGGTGTTGGAGAAGACTCTTGAGAGTCCCTTGAACTGCAAGGAGATCCAACCAGTCCATCCTAAAGGAGATCAGTCCTGAGTGTTCATTGGATGGACTGATGCTGAAGCTGAAACTCCATTACTTTGACCACCTGATGCAAAGAGCTGACTCATTTGAAAAGACCCTGATGCTTGGAAATATTGAAGGCATGAGGAGAAGGGGAGGACAGAGGATGAGGTGGTGGATGGCATCACCGACTCAATGGACATGAGTTGGGGTAAGCTCTCGGAGTTCATGATGGACAGGGAGGCCTGGCATGCTGCAGTCCATTGGGTCACGCAGAGTCACACACTACTGATTGACTGAACTGAAGTGAAGACTCAACATTTCCAAAACAATGAACATCACATACGGTCCCATCTCTTCATGGCAATTAGATGGGAAAACAATGGAAACAGTGACAGACTCTATTTTCTTGCAACCCAAAATCACTGTGGATGGTGACAGCAGGCATGAAATCTAAAGACACTTGTTCTTGGAAGAAAAGATATGACAAACCTAGACAGTGTATTAAAAGCAGAGATACTGAAAGTTGTTGCTGAACGATAAGACGCCAGGATTCTTGGCCTCCGGAGGAGACGAATTCAATCCGGGGCCAGAGATGAGGCTGGATCGCTCAGAGCTTTTGTGTAATAAAGATTTATTAAAGTATAAATGAGATAGAGAAAGCTTCTGACATAGGCATCAGAAGGGGGCAGAAAGAATACCCCCCTCCTAGTCTTTAGCTGTATGTTATATAGTCACTCACAGTCTGTTAATGAAAAGAAAGGAATGTCTTAGAATTTAGAATGGCACCAGATAATTCATCCCCGGCCATAAAATGATTGACTTGAATCTTGTAGAAGGGCAGATTACCAACTAATAATTTCATTTACATAGATTAGGGGAACAATATCTGAGTAAATAGGTTAGGCAATTTGGGGAACTTACAGTCTGGGGTAAATGCATAGCACATTAACATAGCTTAAGACAACATTTCCATAAGAAAAAGAAATGTATTGGTTAACTCAAGGTTTGAGAGTAGTTAGCTTCAGGTGAAACCAGGTGTCATGGCAACACAGCATTTTAAGAGAAACTCCCTTTTAAATTTGTATAGAGAAGGAAAACATATTGATGGTTTGTTTCCTCCTGCCTCTTAAGAGAGATAAAAATGTCTGGCACTTGCAACCTATTTCCTCGGTTTGGAGGCCCCTGGACTTCCTGCCTGTTACCCTCTCAATACTACTTTGCAAACAAACGTCTGTATATTCAAAGCTATGGTGTTTCCAGTAGTCATGTACGGATGTGAGAGTTGGACCATAAAGAAGGCTGAATATGGAAGAATTGATGCTTTTGCACTGTGGTGTTGGAGAAGACTCTTGAGAGTCCCTTGTACTGCAAGGAGATCAAACCAATCAATCCTAAAGGAAATCAGTCCTGAATATTCATCAGAAGGACTGATGCTGAAGCTGAAACTCCCACACTTTGGCCACGTGGTGTGAAAATCTGACTCATTAGAAAAGACCTTATGCTAGGAAAGATTGAAGGCAGGAGGAGAAAGGGATGACAGAGGATGAGATGGTTGAATGTCATCACCAACTCAATGGGCATGAGTTTAAGCAAGCTCCATTGTGATGGTGAAGGACAGGGAAACCTGTTTTGCTACAGTCCATGGGGCTTTAAAGAGTCAGACAGGACTAAGCAACTGAACAACACCAACATTATATAATCCCTCCATACATTGATACTATAATTATTTTTTTAATCTTTCTTTTTTAGTCGATTGAGAATAGGAAATATAAATGATTTTACTTTATCATCACTTATATCCTTATGAGTACTTTTTTTATTTTTATTTTTTCCTCCTGCAGAGCTGTGTTTCTATATCATTTTCTTTCTCTTTGAAGAGCTTCATTTAATGTTTCTTGCAGGACAGGTCTGCTGGTGATGAATTCCTTCAGGTATTTTTCTTTTCTTTTTTTATATTTGGTCTGCAAAAGTCTTTCTTTCCCCTTTAATTTTAATTGTTTAAGAATAATTTCACCAGCTATAGAATTTTAGTTTGATAGTTTCATTCCTTTGACATTTTAAATATTTCATTTTATTCTTTTTACTTGCATGATTTCTGATGATGTTCACTGTAATTTCTAATGTTATTCCTTTATTGGTCAAATGCCCCATCCCACTACAGCTACTTTGAATATTTTTTTTCTCTTTAGTTCTGAAGTTTGGATTATAATATAACTAGTTGCACTTTTTCTGGTATTGATTCTTCTTGTCCTCTGAGCTACCCAGATCTGGTTGTTGGCTGTCATTTTGGAAGTTTCTAGGTAATTATTACTTCAAATAGTTCATCTGCACCACTTCTCCTTCTATTACTACAATCATGCATATATTACACTTTTTGGAATTATCAGTTCTCAGAGTACTGGTATTATGTCATCTTTTTTTTTTTTTTTTCCACTTTAAATTTCAGTTTAGAAGCTTCTATTGACCTGTCTTCAAAATACCCATTTTTGTTTTCTTCAGCTGTTTCTAGTCTATTGATGAGCTCATCAAAGGTATTTTTCATTTCTGCTACAATCTTTCATAACATTTGTATTTGATGATTTCTTTGAGTTTCCATCTCTTTGCTTATACTGCCCATCTATTCTTTTAAGTTATCTACTTTTCCTTTAGATCTTTATTATTTTATATTCCCTGTTGCAAATTCTAACATCTATGCTATATCTAAGTCTGATTTAGATGCTTTGTCTCTTCAGACTGTGCTTTTTCTTACCTTTAAGCATGTCTTATAAATCTGTCAAAATCTAGAAATAATATATTGGGTAATAGACACTGAATTAAATGGGAAATTAATATAAAAAATACTCTGTTTTTAAAATTTAATAGGAGAGACAGGAAAGTTAGAGGGGGCTAGAGTAGGAGAAATACCTTTCTCTGTAGTGGAGTTAATCTCTTGTAAAGCATCTTCCACTGTAGAGCAGACCTTCTTTTAATGGAGAATGCTGCAAGTGTTTCATACTGATTACATTTTTCCTCCACCTGCCAGAGCCACCAGGGGGTCTTTCTCACTCTTCACTGTAATAACACAGTGAGGACCCTGAAAGTAAAACCAGAAAAGAAACCTAGTTTGAAGCCCCACTGTATCCGCATATCTGATTGGTGGCTCACTCTCACTCTAGTCTATGCTCAGCTTCCAACAGTTTGTCAAAATTACCATTAAAGTGTTTCTACGAATTTACGGTCCTTGTGGCCTCTGCTTTTATAAGGAGACCTTAGATGTGATTGTTGGGTCCTTTTGCTTCTTCAGACTCTGGAGTGGGTGGCAGTTTTGCCTGCCACCTCAGTTTTCTGGTGAGTACAAAAAATAGCCAATTTAAATTTTGTTCAGGTTTTCCTTGTTGAAAGTATGAAAGTGGCAACTTCCAAAGGTTTTTTTTTTTTTTTCATTTATTTTTATTAGTTGGAGGTTAATTACTTTACAATATTGTAGTGGTTTTTGTCATACATTGACATGAATCAGCCATGGATTTACATGTGTTCCCCATCCTGATCCTCCCTTCCACCTCCCTCCCCATCCCTTCCCTCTGGGTCTTCCCAGTGCACCAGCCCTGAGCACAACTTGTTTTTAATTTTTTAATAAGTAAATCCAATTAACCTAGCAACATTTCTCATTACAATAAAGAGCTCCCAATTATTGTAGCTTTAAAATAAGTCTTGATAGATTGTTGTATTAATCCACAGCTTACTTCCTTCTCACCACAATCATTCTGGCTAGCTTGATCATTTATATTCCCATGTAAATATTATAATTCTCATGTCAATGATAGGATTTTGATGACTGTTCTTTGGATGACTTAGAGTAGTTTATCTGCCACTGTGAATAAATCTTTAAAATATCATTTTACGCTTCTAAGAGAAAGACTGCTTCAGAATGATGGGGACTTTTTTGCAACTAGTCAATTCTATGAACACGAGTCAATAGCTGCACTTCCACTTTTTGTAAAATGTGTTCTTTGTTTATAGGTTATGCTCTGTGGAATTTCATGACACTGTGTACAATATGCTATAAATCTATGGTTTCTGATTTTGACTGAAATATTGAGGATGAGTAAAGTACTTTATATAGTGCCATTAAGTAAAACTTGGGTCTAAGGAAGAGCCAATTTAGACAACTGATTCTTTTTTAGTTTCTTTCCCTTGAAATTATTTCTAGAGCCTCCCCCCCCCCCATTAAAGTTAATTCAGAGAGGCACATCTCTATCAGTGATATCCTCAACTTTCTGAGATTAGACTTACCTCAATTTTGAGAACTGGTGAAGAAATCCGTGTCACCTTGTTGTCTGGTCTTTAGTGCGGTAGGTATAACAGAGAGACATAACTAGTTTTCTGGGATATTATTGGAGAGTCTCTCCTTGGGTGGTGAAGAGGCTGGTATAAGAATTTCAGTATCTCCTAAATGGTCTGTTGCAGATGGTAAAATGAGAGTAGCACAAGTGGTGACCTGTAGTAACTGAGCAGAGATGGGGTGTGAAAATAAAGATATAATGTATTTCCTATCGTGTACCAGAAGGTCTTTCTTATTGGTTCGTTCCTTTTCTAGGAGCTATTCCTTCTAACTGAAGAATTCATGACACAGTATTTATCTTTATCTTATGAATAAATAAGAGAGTTTCCAACATTAAGAAGGCAGGACACACATTTAGAATACTAACTTAAACTGGTTTAAATAGATTTAAGTGAACAATATCATTTGGAATTACTTTATCAACTATTATTCTTATGGATCAAAACTGCAAAGCATTGATAAAGTGGGTAGGTAAACAGGTACATAGGTGATTGGATAAATGTTAGGTAAAAATTAATGTAGTGTTTTCTTATATATGAACCAGTATATTTAAAGTGAAAGTACTTGATGACATGGTGTCAAGCTCCAGGTCATTATTAATAGATTTTCATAATCCTTCATATTCTTGTGAGAATACAACCTCATTCTGCTACTATTCCTTCTGATAGGTTTTGCAGCATTAGGGAAGGCACCTATAATCCATGAATTTAGTACCGAGCGGTTGTAAGGAGTGACTGTCAAAAATATCTTTGTCACAGCATTATTTTTCTGAATTTATATATAATAGTTAGAGAACTCATGTCATCCAAGATTGCTGGCAATGAGAAATGATCACTCTCCTTGTTGGTTTTGATAACTTTGAAAGTATATGGTAATCATAAGATGAAAGCGGATCATGGTCTTTTGACCAGCAGGAAAGTGCCAAAGTAAGAAAGGAAAAAAGGCACTCAAAAGAATTCTCCCTTTTTAAGTTCAGAAAAATAGTTTTTAAGAAGTTATTATTACCCTCTATGCAGCAAAGCTACAAAAAATCTACATTGAGCTTAAGTTAATTCTTCAATTATCTTAAAATAAATTTTGAAGCTTAGAGAATTATAATAATAGAAGGATAGGCTGAGGAAACTTGACATGCTTTCAAATAGTCTTATTATTATTTTTTAATTCTAATTTTTCTTTCATTCAATTTTAGGAGTTCAGAGTTTAGATGGTACTGAGCCATGATCATATAGAGACTACCAAATTAATATAAGTAACTATTTTCTGTATATCTTTAGGGATAATTTGATCCTTATGAATGAAATATGGTATAGAAAAGACTAGCAAAGTTCACAGGAGAAAAATAATGAATCAATAATAAGGTTTATAATTTGATTCTGGATTCAAAGATTATATGAATATGCTTTTGTTTTGTTTAGAGATATTCACTTTGGTCAGCTCAAAGTATTATGGGCAACACTGATGAGCTTCACTCAAAGCTAAGTTGCAAGATTTATTTCCAAAATCTTGCCAAAAAGGGGAAAAAAGAATTTCTCCCTACACGGCACACCTGAGATGGCACTCCCGCTGAAAACCCAGCAGCTGGGATGGGGGAGGTGATAAGACGTACCACCCCACCTGGGGAGAGTGAGCTCACCAAGCACCTGGTCACCTGAGCTTCTTGGACCTGGGAAAGGCACAAAAGAAGGCCCAACTGAGTCTGCATCTTTGTGGAGTACCCGAGAACCTGAACATGAGCGGCTTAGACCTGGGAAGTGCACAGAACCCATGGCCCATTTTAGATAGTTCCTCTGCAGAGCAACCTGGAGCCTGAGCAGTGAAGACCAGAAAAGCACACACTCTGTGAGTGGCGGCAAACCCAGTGTGGCCCAGACACTGCGAGGGCTCCCCACATACACCAGGGATATTTGTTTGCAGTGTTTCTCCCTCCCCACAGCATGACTGAACAAGTGAGCCTAAATAAGTGACCACCTTCTCCCTCTTGTGTCAAGGGGGAAATTAGACACTGAAGAGACTTGTGAACCGAAGAAGCCAAAATAAACAGAGGGAACCGCTTTGGAAGTGACAGGTACAACAGATGAAACCCTGTAGTTAGCACCGACTACGTTGGAAAGGGCCTATAGACCTTGACAGGAGAAGGAGATGGTGACCCACTCCAGTATTCTTGCCTAGGGAATCCCGTGGAAAGAGTAGCCTGGTAGTCTGCTGTCCATGGGGTTGTACAGAGTCGGAAACGACTGAAGTGGTTTAGCATGCATGCATGCATTGGAGAAGAAAATGACAACCCATTCCAGTGTTCTTGCCTGGAGAATCCCAGGGATGGAGGAGCCTGGTGGGCTGTCATCTATGGGGTCGCACAGAGTCAGACACGACTGAAGTGACTTAGCAGCAGCAGCAGCAGCATAGATTTTGAGAAGTATAAGCTGGAATAATAAACTATCTGAAACTGAACTGACCCCCTCCCCCCACTGCCCTCAACAGCTCCAGAGACATTCCTAGATATATTTTTTTACTATTGTCATTTTTAATTTTTTAAATTTTTAAGTCCTTTATTGCTCATTTAATTTTCATTTTTATAACTTGCTATTACCTTGTTAAAAAAAAAGACCCTATTTTTAAAGAAAATTTTTTTGTGATTTTGTTTTATTTTTCTAATATTGTAATTTTGAGAGTCTAACCTCTACTCTAGATTTTTAATCTTTGCTTTTTGGTATTTGATATCAATTTTGTACCTTTAAGAACCCAATCTTCAGTACCTATTTTTACTCAGGTGTGTGATTACTGGCTTGTTTGCCCTCTCCCCCTTTTGACTCTCCTTTTTCTCCCCCGGATCACCTCTATCTCCTCCCCCACCCTTCTCTTCTCTACCCAACTCTGTGAATCTCTCTGGGTGTTTCAGGCTGAGGAGAACACATTGGGATTTGATTACTGGCTAGACTGTTCTTTCTCCTTTTGATTCCCCCTCTTCTCCTCTTGGTCATCTCTATCTCCCTCTTCCCTCTTCTCTTCTCCATGTAACTCAGCAAGGATCACATTCAAATATGAAGGAGAAATCAAAAGCTTTACAGACAAGCGAAAGTTGAGAGAATTCAGCACCACCAAACCAGCTTTTCAGCAAATTGCAAAGGAAGATAAACTTTAAAACTCATTCTATGAAGCTACCATCACCCTAATACTAAAACCAGACAAAGATACCATAAAAGGAAAACTGCAGGCCAACATCACTGGTGAACATAGATGCAACAATCCTTAAAAAATTTCTAGCAAACAGAATCCAACAACATATTGAAAAGATGACCAAGTGGGCTTTATCCTAGGGATGCAAGGATTCTTTAATATCTGCAAATCAATCAATGTGATACACCACATTAACAAACTGAAAGATAAAAACCATATGATTATCTCAAAAGATGCAGAGAAAGCCTTTGACAAAATTCAACACCCATTTATGATTAAAAAAAAAAAAATAGCTCCAGAAAACAGGAATAGAAGGAACATACCTCAACATAACAAAAGCCATATATGACAAACCCACAAACGTTACCTTCAATGGTGAAAAATTAAAAGCATTTCCCCTAAAGTCAGAAACAAGACAAGGGTGTCCACTCTCACCACTACTATTCAACACAGTTTTGGAAGTTTTAGCCACAGCAATCAGAGAAGAAAAAGAAATAAAAGGAATCCAGATTGGAAAAGAAGTACAATTCTCACTGTTTGCAGATGACATGATCCTCTATGTAGAAAACCCTAAAGACTCCACCAGACGATGACTAGAGCTGATCAATGAATACAGCAAAGTTGCAGGATATAAAATTAACACAGAGAAATTCCCTGTATTCCTATATACTAACAATGAGAAAACAGAAAGAGAAATTAAGGAAACAATTCAATTCACCATTGCAACGGAAAGAATAAAATACTTAAGAATATATCTACCTAAAGAAACAAAAGACCTATATATAGAAAACTATAAAAGACATCAAAGAGGACACAAATAGATGGAGAAATATACCATGTTCAGGGATTGGAAGAATCAATATAGTGAAAATGGGTATACTACCCAAAGCAATCTATAGATTCAATGCAGTCCCTATCAAGCTACCAACGGTATTTTTCAGAGAACTAGAAAAAATAATTTCACAATTTGTATGGAAATACAAGAAACTTCAAATAGCCAAAGAAATTTTGAGAAAGAAGAATGGAACTTGAGGAATCAACCTGCCTAGCTTCAGGCTATACTACAAAGCTACATTCACCAGGACAGTATGGTACTGGCACAAAAACAGAAATATAGATCAATGGAACAAAATAGAAAGCCAAGGGATAAATCCATGCACCTATGGACACCTTATCTTTGACAAAGGAAGTAAGATAATACAATGGAGGAAAGACAATCTCTTTAGCAAGTAGTGCTGAGAAAACTGGTCAACCACTTGTAAAAAAATGAAACTAGAACACTTTCTAACAGATATAGATATAGATACACATACACAAAATAAACTCAAAATGGATTAAAGATCTAAACATAAGACCAGAAACTATAAAACTCCTAGAGGAAAACATTGACAAAACACTCTCTGACATAAATCACAGCAGGAACCTCTATGACTCACCGCCCAGTGTAATGGAAACAAAAATAAACAAATGAGGCCTAATTAAACTTAAAAGCTTTTGCACAACGAAGGAAACTATAAGCAAGGTGAAAAGACAGCCTTCAGAATGGGAGAAAATAATAGCAAATGAAACTACTGACAAAGAATTAATCTCAAAAAAATATACAAGCAGCTCCTGCAGCTCAATTCCAGAAAAAATAAAAGACTTAATCAAAAATGGGCCAAATAACTAAACAGACATTTCTCCAAAGAAGACATACAGATGTCTAACAAACACATGAAAAGATGCTCAACATTACTCATTATCAGAGTAATGCAAATCAAAATCACAATGAGGTACTGTCTCACACTGGTCAGAATGGCTGCTATGAAAAAGTCTACTAACAATAAATGCTGGAGAGGGTGTGGAGAAAAGGGAACCCTCTTACACTGTTGGTGGTAATGCAAACTAATACAGCCACTATGGAGAATAGTGTGGAAATTCCTTAAAAAACTGGAAATAGAACTGCCATATGACCCAGCAATCCCACTACTGGGAATATACAGAGGAAACCAGAATTGAAATAGACACGTGTACCTCAATGTCCATTGCAGCACTGTTTACAATAGCCAGGACATGGAAGCAACCTAGATGTTCATTGGCTGATGAATGGATAAGAAAGCTATGGTACATATACTCAGTGGACTATTACTCGGCCATTAAAAAGAATGGATTTGAATCAGTTCTAATAAGGTGGATGAAACTGGAGCCTATTATACAGAGTGAAGTAAGTCAGAAAGAAAAACACCAATACAGTATACTAATGCATATATGTGGAATTTAGAAAGATGGTAGCAATGACTCTATATGTGAGACATCAAAAGAGACACAGATGTAAAGAACAGTCTTTTGGACTCTGAGAGAAGGCAAGGGTGGGATGATTTGAGAGAATAGTATTGAAACATGTATATTATCATTTGTGAAGTGATCACCAGTCCAGGTTTGATGCATGAGACAGGGCGCTCAGGGCTGGTGCACTGGGATGACCCTGAGGGATGGGATGGGGAGGGAGGTGGGAGGGGTGTTCAGGATAGGGAACACATGTATACCCATGGCTGATTCATGTCAATGTATGGCAAAAACCAGTACAATATTGTAAAGTAATTAGCCTCCAATTAAAATAAATACATTAATTAGATAAAAAATATATATCAAGAGGAAAATAAATAGTTATTCAAATCACACACACATGAAAAAAAAATCTCTCCCATAAGAGATTTGTTCACTTTACTCCACAATTTGTATTACTGGCTTTGCTCTGCTAGGTGTTTTTCTTTAAGCACTATTTCTTGCTGCACCTCTGATACTTTCCTGCCATGTATTGATTAACCTATGTACCTTTCTTTTATAGCAGTCATTATCATTCCAAAACTTACAGACTTAACAGAACTTACTGCAACTTCACTTGTTCTCCCCTCTCCCCACCTCCCTTTTTTTCCTTTGGTCACCATCATCTGAGTCAAAATGTGGGCTGCATTCTTCTGACAGGCATGTCTTTAGCCATATGCTTCTTCACTAGCCATGGGGAAGGTAGGAAAGTAAGTATGTCAGAAATAGGCAAAATTTTCACAGGCCAATAGGAAAATTCTTCCAAACTTTAAACATTCTAGTTAGGGGAAGAAAAGAAAATAAAACTCTATGTTTTAAATAAAATAGCTTCAAAAATAAGCATTGATTTCTTTATGCTTTGTGGTTGGTATTGGTAGTGATGGTGATGGCGGTGTTTGTATATTTGACTGATTTTGCGTCTATCTTTTTTTTTTTTTTTTCTGATCCATTAGACAGAGTATGGGTTTAAATGAGGAAGTCAGAGTTATTATTAGTAAAATATCACATTATAAATGTAAGTGTTAAGAAAGCATCTTACTGAGTATTTTAAGGTTCCATCTTACTTTTGCTAGACATGGAGCCATTTGGGATGTAATATGAGTGCTACCTCTCAAGGTTGAACCTCGTATCTTATTCAACAGGAGGTTTTATCCAAACCTGGCTGTTAAATTTCAAAAACAATATTTTTCCCAAAATCCCTCCCAAAATTCTCAATGGAAGCATGAATTTCATAGCATGTTGTAGAGTCTATTTCTTCATAATCATGAAAAGTATATGCAATTTTATGCTTCCATAGTTCTTAAAATGTAGAGATTACTGTAAGATCTTAAAACTTAGCTTCCCACTTATTGTTAAATTATTGCAACTCAAAAAGTACTCTATAACAAAAAAGAAAAAGAATATACTCTCAGACGGTGTTATTATCCCTTAAACCAATTTAAAATAACAGCTCTGTAAACATCTGTTGGATAAAATCTGACATTTCATAGGCGATTTAAACAAACAAAAACTTGGATTATTATGAAATGACAAACTATAAACAAAGTCTCTGTTATCATCCTTTTATTTATTTGGCCTAAAAGGAAGTATTTTTATCCCTTCTATAGGCATGCAGTTGATAAAGTAGGATCTAGTGTAGGAAAATAACTATAATCTTCTATTTCAGATTCAATACATGATTTAATTTATGAGTTAGAATTTTATAAAACACATTTAATATATGTAAATGAGAAACAAAGATAAAATCTGTCTCATTTCATTCTAAATGTTTTATAGCTTAAATCTAGACATCAATTATTAAGTTTACAGATACATTGTATCAAATGAGATAATACATTTGCAGATACATTGTAAACTTTGAAACATTAGAATAAATATTCAGTGCTACTGTTTTCAAAGATTAAAGCAAATGGCCTAGAGCAAGCAAGCCATGGCTAATTAAGAAAGGACACATGCCAGTTTTAAAACAAAACAGTGTTCCAGCCTGCTTATTGCATTTTATTTTCACAGAATGCTAATCATTTTATAAAATAAATATTACGGACAGGTAGACTCTCTAGCTAGTACTTAAGTAAGTGTTAAATTACATTGTTCAAAAGAGACTGTTAAATTTACCAAAGCAAAGCAAAATAAAAATTGCATTCATGTTGATAACTTGTAGGTCTTATATAAAATGTGACTAATTTTATCAACCTTAAGGTAAACAACAAAACAACAGCATTTCAATGAGGTGCCAGCTCGAAGAACCTTAAAATACACTCACCCGGACATTCTTAAAGTGAAGTTAATGCTGAGAAATATATTGTATTAAATGTCTTGTCATTGTTGGAGATCCCAACAGCAAGGAGGGGGCAATATTGCCTATCAGCTATACCTAATTATCTGCAATGTATAAGCAAATATTCAAAGTTAGATGAGGTCTTTACATTTCACCTCTAAGTACCACATTAGTAATTCATGAATCCACTGCTAATGTTTCTATGGCATTCAGGCAGAGTGAAAAATTAAGCCATAATGACTTTAAAGGTGGAAGAACCACAAAATAACTCTGTACCTCTGAGGTCATTTTTACCATTTGAACATAAATTATATGAGTGCACATCAATGGCTTCAGTATTTGCAAGGCATTGCTAATGAACAGGGAAGTTATTTAGGAAATGGAGTGCAGGAGGTAGATATAGATA
Source organism: Cervus canadensis (assembly GCF_019320065.1). Taxonomy (NCBI): domain Eukaryota; kingdom Metazoa; phylum Chordata; class Mammalia; order Artiodactyla; family Cervidae; genus Cervus; species Cervus canadensis. The sequence continues at coordinate 16,871,425 of NC_057411.1, read as the reverse complement.
GAACAATGAAGCTTAACAGAATTGATTCCTAATATAAAAAGAAACTCATTTATTGCTTTTAAATGGCCATAAGTGCAAAATCTGCAAATGAAACAAATTTTCAAAAAATCCAGGAAATGCACCATAGTTGTTCAATCAACATGATCAGCTTTAGGTTCTTGCTTTATGAGAATCTTCCCTGGCTCAGTGGGAACCCACAGTAATGATATATTTAAGACTTTTTGTTCTATGCAGTAGCTGTTTTTGCAAATGTAGTCACACAAGACAAATTATACTCTCCTTGGATTGCTTAAAAGCAATTTTCCTCCAGCCGACTAAATTGTACATTGATATAGAATATCATTGTGTTAAAATATTAAAAACGGTTCAGTTAAAAAAAATTATCTCAGCCTTAATTGTACAATTTCAAAATAATACAAATGATAAGAAAAATTTTAACTTGTAAAGTATCCAGTGTTGGAAATCATTATGCAAAATAATGAAAAAAATGAATGTAAAACTTAGTAATAGCATTTTGAAAATATTCTAGATTTTTAGTTCCATGCATATCCTACCATGTGATATAGATTAACCCTTTTAATAGGATGTGTGTGATATATCTTTACTAATTGTTTCATTAGCCACATTGTACTGACTCACATAATAAATATTCAAATCAGCAAATATACAATGACTATGGACTAGATGTGTTCAATGGATTATAATTATATTTGATTCTTCTGATATCTATAAAATAATAAAAGCTCCAAATAATAACTTGTTATTCCAGAGTATATCCAATATTATGTCTGTTCACTAATGTAACCCAGTACAACTCAATTTCCAATGAGTTAAATCTGATTTAATATGTTTGGGTGGTATTTTAATATGATTAAAATGATGAAGTCTCTAAATAAGACTGTGTAAAGTCAACAACACTCTTAAAATCCATCCTGATAAATTATCAAAAGAAAAATGTGTTTCATATATTAGTATCTTTAGAAAATATTCAATAGGATATGGATCAAATGTTATATATATATATATGCTAAATATTATTCTCTGCTGAAAATATGACTAGTATGTTTTCAAGTTGAAATTGACCATGAGAAAACTGGTTTTTATCACTTTCAATATATCTACTTGATCAGTCTTCCTTTATGTAAACAATCCCCCTTCACCATCAAAGAGAATGACACTCTTCATGGTGCACACTTCTCATGCTTGTGCTTTGACATCCTGGGCCAGGCAGATCGACCTGCACTGCAGTAACCACTGCTCACTTTCCACATGAACATCTTCTTCATTAGGCCTAGGTTCTGACACCCCATACCAGGATCTGTGGATGTCCTTGTCATCCCACTCAGGCTCTGACACCCAAGCAGGGCAATGCCACCTCTGCCCAACTAGCAAAAATACTTACCTTGCTCAACCTCATCTAATGACTTTTGAACTGAATGAATCAGGAAAGAAAGGGAGACAGGAAGGAACCTAGCATGAGCTTTCAAATATACATATGTGTGTATGTAAATATATATATGTATGTATGTAAATATATGTATATATATATGTGTGTGTGTATACACACACACACTCCTATTCACAGTAATTGGGGCTTCCATGGTAGCTCAGAGGTAAAGACTCTGCCTGGACACAGGTTTGATCCTTGGATTGAGAAGATTCCATGGAGAATGAAATGACAACCCACTCTAGCATTCTTGCCTGGGAAATCCCATGGACAGAGGAGCCTGGTGAGCTACAGTCCAGGGCATTGCAGAAGAGTCAAACACAACTTGGCAACTAAAGAACACTCACAGCAGTTACTGCTCATTAAATAACCTTGAAAACTGAATTCAGTTCAGTTCAGTTCAATTCAGTCTCTCAATCATGTCCAACTGTTTGCCCCATGGACTGCAGCATGCCAGGCCACCCTGTCCATCACCAACTCATGGAGTTCTCTCAAATTCATGTCCGTTGAGTCAGTGATGCCATCCAACCCTCTCATCCTCTGTCATACCCTTCTCCTGCCTTCAATCTTTCCCATCATCAGAGTCTTTTCAGATGAGTCAGTTCTTCACATCAGGTGGCCAAAATATTGGAGTCTCAGCTTCAGCATCGGTCCTTCCAATGAATATTCGACTGAACTCTGAATTAGTGAATATTAAATCATGACTCCAATGGAAGATATATAGAGATATATAAGTGTTTCTATGTATAACATAGAATGTAGTCTTAAATGTTAAAACCAACTCATTCAGTAAATTATGTTCTATATTTTACAAAAGAGAAAATGATTATCAGAAGTGTTAAGTTCCACTAATGGGTGCAGAATTAGAATCCAACCCACTCAACTGTTCTCAAAACCTGAGCTTCTTTCACTACATTGCACTGACTGTTTCTGTCTCTAGGCAAAAGTGTAGCTTATATTGATTATTGATTTGGGGCTTACAAATACATTTTAGTGGGTAGGTGATCCTGAAAATGTATTCACAAGTAATGATGATCAACTCTAAGTGTGTGTATCCATGTGTTTGTATATGTCTATATCTGTGTCTGAGTTGTATATATAAATATGTCAAGAGGCAATTTTCCCTGAACTTCTTCTTATGTTCCTGCACCATTCAGGTCTTCAGAGAAGGAGTGTTTTTTGAACATAGAATATGATTTGGAAATTAGAGAAAGTGTCAGCCTAAAGAGAGACCCTAGAAACTTCCCAAGGTTAAGATAAATCCTTCTCCATGTTGTCCTGGACACAATCCAGGACAATGAGTAATTGGTTTTTCTGGAGGGGGGTATGAGTAGATGAGCTAGAAATTTATAAACATTTCAGATCTTTATTTGGGGATTATTTTCCTGTGATGTAAACCCACTCAAGATCAGGTAAACACCTAATCCTCTTCTCATCATTAGTGGATTGGCCTTTGGGGAACCAGAACTAACTGGATCTTGTGAGTGATAAACCGCCTGTGTCTGTAAATAGGTGTTGATGTCTTCAGTAAGTTTTTGTATATGAAGCTGAGGCAGGCTTTTAAGTAAGGTAAAATAACAGAACTTTCACAGTTTTGGACTTAAACATTTCATCATCTTTAAACAGTGTAATCAATTTAAAAAAAGAAAGAAAGAGTGTATTTGAAAGAACTATTTATAAAAATTTTAGGAGAAAGAAAATATATTTGTTAAGGGCAGTATCAATTTTTAGTCCTGGCCATATAAAGGAATGGGAAACATTTAACCAGTTTAATCTGAGAATAATCCCTACTACACTCTCTATCTCTCTAAATATTTCTGTTTGCCTCTCTCTCTTTCATACATGGACCACATTTAATCAGTTCTCAAGCTCTGCTGCTTTTATACCTTGTATTATTTGGGATAATCTACTTTATGCAGAGTACATCATGAGAAATGTTGGGCTGGAAGAAGCACAAGCTGGAATCAAGATTGCCAGGAGAAATATCAATAACCTCAGATATGCAGATGACACCACCCTTATGGCAGAAAGTGAAGAGGAACTACAAAGCCTCTTGATGAAAGTGAAAGGGGAGAGTGAAAAAGTTGGCTTAAAGCTCAACATTCAGAAAACTAAGATGACGGCATGAACTGAACTGAACTTTATGTAAAGGGGCTTTCCAGATGGGGCCAGTGTAAAGAACAGCCTGCCAGTGAAGGAGGCATGAGAGATGTGGATTCATTCCTTTGGTGGAGAAGATTCCCTGGAGGAGGGCATGGCATCCCACTCCAGTATTCTTGCCTGGAGATTCCAATGGATAGAGGAGCCTGGGAGTCTATGGTCCATAGGGTCTCAAAGAGTCAGCCACAACTGAAGTGACTTAGCTGGCTTGATCATGCCCAAATCCTGCCTGGATCTAAGAGGATCCAAGAAATATTGCCTATGACTAACGATTATAAGCAAACAACATGTTTATAAAAGGGGGAAGTAAAATCTTTTCTTAGAAATATAGCTGTCTCAGTTGCATCTTAATACATGCCCCTCTTCTGCATGCCTACTTTGATCAGCCACAAGTAGACTCTTATAGGTTGTAGATGTTAAAATAATCCCCAAGTAATCAGTGTTTTTTCTCTTCTCCTAACCACTCAAATTCATTCTTCTCTCTTCAAGCAGACTGATTTTTCTAATTCTAAAATTAAACAAATTACTTAGCTTTCTGTGCATTCAGGGATCTCTATCACCTACAGAATAAACTTCACATTCTAAGTAGGATTTAGGAGGTGCCTGTAATAATTGGCCCTTCCCTATGTTCTCATTCTCCATTTAGGACAATTGAAGGCTCATATTTTACCTGTATGTTAACTTGTAATTCCTGACACACCACTTACTTTTTTCTTTGAATTATCATTAAAGACCTAAGTGACCCATGATGCTGCATATAACCTTTCTTTATTTACATTGGTTGGTTAATGCAAAATGACAAAAGGCAATATACAATCAAAATTTGGAGATGTTATATTATTGAACTTTAGAACCAAATGATAGCTAATTAAAACTCTAATTAGATATAATATGAAATACTGCTTCATTTACTGTATATTGCTATTTCTAATAGCAATATATTTGATTTAGGAAAATTGAAAGAAAAAGCATCTTGTTAAATGAGACTAAGAAAATGATGGACATGTTGTTTCAGCTAATTTGTATGTTCACATAACAATGTAAATCCCCTTCATCGATCACAGTGAACATATGAAGGAACATGTGTAACTCAGTGAAGCTATTAGCCATGACATGCAGGGCCGCCCAAGTCAGACAGGTCATAGTGAAGAGTTCTGGCAAAACGTGATCCACTGGAGAAGGAAATGGCAACCCACCCCAGTATTCTTGCCTGGAGAGAACAATGAACAGTATGAAAAGGGAAAAAAGATATGACATCTGAAAATGAACCCCCAGGTCAGAAGGTGCCCAATTTGCTACTGGGGAGGAACAAAGGGGAATTAACAATAGCTTCGCAAAGAATGAGGTGGCTTGGCCAAAGCAGAAACAATGTTAAGCTGTGGATGTTTCTCGTGGTGTAAGTAAAAGTCTGATGCTGCACTGAACAATGTTGCATATGGACCTCAAATATTAGGCCCATTAATTAAAGCAAATTGGACGTGGACAAGCAGGAAATGGCAAGATTAAACATCAGCATCTTAGGGATCAGTGAAATGAAATGGACAGGGATGGGCAATTTAATTCAGATGACCATCATATCTACGACTGTGGGAAAAAATCCCTTTGAAGAATGGAGTAGCCCTCATAGTCAACAAAAAGTCCAAAATGCAGTACTTGAGTGTGACCTCAAAAATGACAGAATGATCTCAGTTTGTTTCAAAGGCAAACCATTCAACATCATAGTAATCCAATCTATGCCACACTGATGCTGAAGAACCTGGAGTGGACCAGTTCTATAAAGACCTACAACACCTTCTCAAACTAACACTGAAAAGAGAAGTTCTTTTTATCATAGGTAATTGTAATGCAAAAGTAGGAAGCCAAGAGATGCCCAGAAGACCAAGCAAGCTTGGCTTTAGAGTACAGAATGAAGTGGGGCAAAGGCCAGGAGAATTTTGTCAAGAGAAAATGCAGGTCATAGGAAACACTTTTTTTTTTTTTAACAACACAAGAGAGAACACTACACATGAACATCACCAGACTATCAACAATGAATCAGATTTACTATGTTATTTTCAGTCAAAGATGGAGAAGCTCTTTGGACAAGTCAGCAAAAACAAGACCTGGAGCTCACTGTGGCTCAGATCATCAGCTCTTTAATGCAAATCCAGGCTTAAATTGAAGAAAGTAGGGAAAAGCACTAGGCCATTCAAGTATGACCTAAATCAAACCTCTTATGATTATTCAGTGGCAGTGACAAAGAGATTCAAGGAACTGGATGTGGTAGACAGAGTGTCTGAAGAGTTATAGAGAGAAGTTTGTAACACTGAACAAGATGCAATGATCAAAACCACCCCAAAGGAAAAAAGAGATGCAAGAAGGCAAAGTGGTGCTCTGAGGAGGCTTTACAAATAGCTGAGGAAAGAAAAGAAGTGAAAGGAAAAGGGGAAAGGGAAAGATATACTCAACTGAATGCATAGTTCCAAAAAAACAGAAAGGAAAGATAAGAAGGTCTTTTTAAATGAGCAATGCAAATAAATAGAGGAAAATAATAGAATGTGTAAGACTAGAGATCTCTTCAATAAAATCAGTGATATCAAGGTAACATTTCATGCAAGGATGGACACAATAATGGATAGAAAAGGTAAGGACCTAACAGAAACTGAAGAGATTAAGAAGATCTGGGAAGAATAAACAAAAGAACTATACAGAAAAGAGCTTAATAGCCCAGATAACCACAATGGTGTGGTCACTTACCTATAGCCAGACATCCAGGAGTGTGAACTTATGCAGGCCTTAGGAAGCATCTCTATGAAGAAAGCCAGTGGAGGTGATGGAATTCCAGCTGAGCTATTTCAAATGCTAAAAGATGATGCTGTGAAAGTGCTGCACTCAGTATGCTGGCAAATTTGGAAAACTCAGCAGTGGCCACAGAACTGGAAAATGTCAATTTTCATTCCAATTATAAAGAAGGAAAATGCCAAAGAGTGTTCAAACTACCATACATTTGCACTCATTTAACATGCTAGCAGGTTTATGTTCAAAATCCTTCAACCTAAGCTTCAGCAGTACCCAAGCCCAGAACTTCCAGATGTACAACTGGATTTCAAATAGGGAGAGGAACCAGAGATCAAATTCCTAACAGCCACTGGATCATAGAAAAAGCAAGAGAATTCCAGAAACATATCTACTTCTGCGTCATTGACTACGCTAAAACCTTTGACTGTGTGGATCACAACAGATTGTGGTCTCCTGAGAAACCTGTGGGCAGGTCAAGAAAGAACAGTTAGAACCAGACTTAGAAAAATAGACTAGTTCAGGATTGAGAAAGGAGTGCAACAAGCCTGTATAGTGTCACCCTGCTTATTTAACTTATATGATGGGTATATCATGTGAAAGGCAGGACTGGATGAATCAAAGCTGGAATCAAGATTGCCAGGAAAAATATCAACAACCCCAGATATGCAAATAATACCACTCTAATGGAAGAAAGTGAAGAGGAACTAAAGAGCCTCTTGATGAGGGTGAAAGAAGAGAGTGAAAAAGCTGGCTTAAAACTCAACATTTGAAAAAACAGGATCATGACATGTGGTCCCATCACTTTATGGCAAATAGAAGGGGGAAAAGTGGAAACAGTGACAGATTTTATTTTCTTGGGCTCCAATATCACTGTGGATGGTGACTGCAACCATGAAATTAAAAGACATTTGCTCCTTGGTTGGAAAGCTAAGTCAATCCTAGACAGTGTGTTAAAAGGCAAAGTCATCATTTTGTCAACAAATGTGCATACACTCAAATCTATGGTTTTTCTTTTTCTTTTTTTCTAGGGCTTTGTGCTTTTATTTTTTAATTTTTTCCCCAATTATTTTTATTAGTTGGAGGCTAATGAGATTTCTAATAGTCAAATAGGGATGTGAGAGCTGGATCACTAAGATAGCTGAGCACAAAAGAATTGTTGTTTTTGAATTCTGGTGATGAAGAAGACTCTTGAGAGTTCCTTGGACAACAAGGAGATCAAACAAGTCAATCCCAGAGGAAATTAACCCTGAATACTCATTGGAAGGACTAATTCTGAAGCTGAAGCTCCACTACTTTGTCCACCTTATGCAAAAAGCCTACTCATTGTAAAGGATCCTGATGCTGGGAAAGATTGAAGGCAAGGAGAATGGGTATGCAGAGAAAAAGACTGTTAGGTAGCATCACTGGCTCAGTGGACATGGATTTGAGAGAACTCAGGAAGACAGTGGAGGACAGGGGAGTCTGGCATGCTGCAGACCATGAGGTTACAAAGAATTGCACACAAATTAGTGACTGAACAGCAACAATAGCAACGAAGCAACCCATATATATCAATGTTACTGCATATGTTAGATCACAATTTATTCCCCTGTGGCCTCCAATAGCATTAAATGTAGAACACAATTTTTACCTCATCTTTTGTTAGCAGAAAACCTTGATCATAGGTAGTATACATGTTTATTAAGCTCTTCAAAATTTAATGTTTCTAATAGAATATTATTTTCAGAAATTTGTTGGGTAAAATAAATTAATTTGGGGTCTTGAATGGAACAAGGTATTTTTGAGACATGCATACCATAATTATAAAATAAAGCATTCCATTTTCATAGATTAAAATGGTAGAATAAATACAGTAAATATAATTTTAACTATTTGACATTCCTATGATTTCCTGAATTAACTCTATCATCTCAATACATAAAAAATATATTTTTGTACTCATGTAAAAATTATTCTACTTTAATATATATTTTTCTATTATTACTATTTTCCTGGCAAGAAGGAGATCTAGAGGCAAGTTGTGACTTGCATTTTTGTACTCCTGTTAAAATCTTACTAATTTACCTAGTACTTTCAAAGTAATGCAATGTTTCTATCAGAAAACAACTCCAGCTTTCTAATCAAACTTTATTTCTAAAATATTTGTCATTCTTAAGAGATTTGAAAGGCTTCAATTTTTTTTTTTTTTTTTTTTGACTTTTACTTATTTGAAATTTGGGGAAAAATTTACTTTACACTCTGATGTTGATATAATAAGCTTATTTGATATAATTTTTTTTATTTTTTGAAGATTTTTTGAAGTACATTAATAGTTTAATGCCATTTTCAAAATTATAATAGATGAACATGTAGCATCGTGTAATATATATTAAGTAGAGGTTAAGTATACCCTTGATATTTCTTTCAGACATTTTGACTACAAAATTAATTTACATCTTAATTGGCAACTTGCTAAATATGAAATATTTATTTAGCTGCAATCATGTAAGTCAGTGAAATTGTATAGGCTATCTTTGTTGTGTGTTTATTTACCAAGTCGAATCCAACTTTTTGGGACCCCATGGACTGTAAACTTTCAGTCTTCTCTATCCATGGGATTTCCCAGGCAAGAATACTTAAGTTGGTTGCCATTTCCATCTCCAGGGGATCTTCCCAACCCAGGTATCCCTGGGCATGTATTTAAAACATAGTACTCCATGTGTTTAAAAATATGTCAATGATACTAAATAGCAAAGTCTGAGCATGCATTCATTCATGTATTCATCTAGTCCTGGTAGCCTATCACATATAAAGCTCTTTGTTAGAATGAGGGCAGTTCAATAGGTTTTCTTCTCATGTCAAGAGAAAAAATATGATACATGTAGAGCAAAAGTATCTATGTGAAGAACAGATAATAACAGCCAAACTCAATACCTGTTCTCAGTTGCTTAGTTTTGTCCAACTCTGTGACCCCACAGACTGTAGCCCACCAGGCTCCTCTGTCCATGGAATTTTCCTGGAAAGCATACTCCTAGCTGTTGATTATCCCACAAAACTAAGGGGCTGGGGGTTATAACTAGCTACCCAATAAAATAATTATGTCTTCTTCCAAAGAGCTTGGAATGCATAAGTGAGTATGTCCTGTCATATTGTCAAAGAAGCAAGGCAAAGGCATCTCCAGGTCTTGATCTTTGTTGTTGATGTTTAGTTGTTCAGTTGTGTCTGACTCATTTGCTACCCCCTGGATTGTAGCCCTCCAGGGCTCCTCTGTCCATGGGAATTCCCAGGCATGATCAGTGGAGTGGGTCGCCATTTCCTTCTCCAGGGGATCGTCCTGAACCAGGGATCAAACCTGTCTCCTATATTGGCAGACGAATTCTTTACTACTAAACCATTAGGCACATATCAGTTATTATCACTGCATATTCTCAAATAGGAACAGAAATTTTCATTTAAATGAAGTGTACCTTTTTTCATTTCAAACGTGAAAGAAAATTTACATAAAAGATAGAAATAAACAAAAAATGTACTTTGGCTTTATGTTGTTTGCATTAATCTTTTTTCAATGACCTAAAACAATGCAGCTGAAACTTATAAAAATAACTAGAAAATTTATTTTGAAAAGATAGATCAAAGATTGACTTATTAATTGAGTAGCATGGTTATAAAATTGATTAAATATAATGTATAGTATCTTTTATATATTAGAGTATTAGTGATGTCACTGATAGGATAAAAGTTGATAAATATGTAAAGATATTTTTTCTTAAAAAAAAGTGAAATCATCATGTCCCAATAAACAGACCATATCATATTACAATTAAAAAAAAAGATATTTTTCTTGACTGATAAAGAATATATATGTATGCTGTGTTTTTTCTACTTAAATGGTTATCATAAACCATTAAATGGTTTATTCATTCAATAAATATTCATAGAAAATGTACTACATACTGTCTAAGGGCTTGAAGAAAGTTTAAAAAAAAGAAAGAAAGAAAACTGTTCCTGCTAAATACTGGCAAAGTGAGATTCAATTTCAGTAAAATAATTATCTCAACAAGCTACATCAGTAATCCAGTAATACTACACACAGGGATCTGTAGTAGCACAGAGGTGATTATAGATCTCATCCTGGAATGATAAGGGAATTATCCTGGAATAAGTAGAGTCTGAGCTCTCTTGTAGTATGATTGGGAATTGAGAAGCTAAATCTGGAAGAATAACAGTTTTCCAAATCAGGGGGAACAATGTTAACAAGTGAACTGATGAATTAGATAGAATTAAGTATCTTCAGTGGTTCTGTATGGCAGTGTGTGTGTGTGTGTGTGTGTGTGTGTGTGTGTGTAGGCTTTATGTGTATAGATCATAGATCATATTTTATTTGTCATTCTAAGGATTTCTGTGTTTTATAGGTTGTGGATACTCTTTGAAAGATACATATATTCCATTGCATAGACATTCTATATTTCCTGTAAATGGCTACTTTATTTCATATATATCAGGTTGAAAAGAAATGTAACTTTTATGACTTTTTGAAATTCTAAGAATTAACTGTTTTCTAGTTTCAGACTCCTCAGTTTAGCATAAAAAAACAAATTAATTTTATTACTTCTACTCTAACTACAATCAAAATTTGACAAATCAAACGTTGAAGAAACACTTTAGAAGACTACTATCATAACCTAAGCATGCTGTTTATTTTTAATAAAATAAATTGGTTCACTACTTACAATAAAGAACCTGTCAACAGGATATTTAATTTTTTTTATTCCCCAAAATATTATCTGTGACAGTAAATCACATGATGTTCCATATGTCCTTCATTACTTTCATTCTAATGTTAAAAAAAAAAAAAAAATCCTTTCATCCATAACAGTTGTTTCACTTATAAACTATTGACCTAAGTCATATTCTTCTTTTTTTTTTTTCATATTCTTCTATCAAAGATGCACTTAGATGATAATTACACTAAATCCAGGAGACACATTCGACCAAAGTAAGTATAAGTGAACTCTCTGGCTCTGTTGCTTTCCAATATTCTGAAACTGACTTAACATCAAAACAGACAGAAGAGGTTGTTGCTATTCATACTGAGAAGAAAATATTTTTTGAGTAGATTTAATCTATTGTGTTGCCTTTATAATATCTTCATGTAACCAGCAGTGAGAAATACATTAGCTCATTTATTGAGGTTAATGAGAAAAATGCACTTCTTTTTTACATTTGAGAGCAGAACTCTCAACTCTTTCAGAAATACAGCTTTCCGTAGTGTTTTGTTTTGTTTTTTAAAGAATTGTCTAAAGTAATAGAAAAGAAGCCAAATTTTAGAATCTCAATGAATATTTTGTGTTAGAAACATTTTCATGTATGATCTTCATAAAGTTTTACAAAAGACTTATTTTTGTCTTTCTGCTTACCTATTATGTTGACCTAATACAAATAGATGGTTAGATGTTTCTCCAGCAAAGATTGGAATTATTGGGGCTCAACAGATAATTTCACTTTGGAGTCTGCAAACATGGTGAGCCATGTGAAAGTCCACACAAAGTAAGGGAAGGAAAATGCTCTCTTATAAAGGGGAAAAGTAAACTGGGATGGTTCAGGTACCTGAATCCTTGACTTCCATTGGCTGAGTTCTTGCTAGGAAAGAAGAGTTTGTCTTCTTCCTGTTGGGTTCTACTTTTGTCACAGGGAATAAGAACTTCCCTTTCCGGTTTTCCACTTCTATTTAATTGAGATTTCTCCTTATTATTATTTTATACTGGAGAGTTTTTTTCTTCTTCAAAGGAATATGTATTTTTGTGATTTTTTTTTTTAAATTTTGTGAAAGTAGCTAAATCTATGAAGAGACATTAAACATCTCCTTCTAAGGTAAACTGCAATTCCATGCTCTTAACTTCAATAGGGGTTGCAAGGAGTCAGACACAGCTGAGCGACTAAGCACAGCACGGCAGCTTCAATATATGATTAAAAAAAAAAATACCTCTTTGTGGACACTGATTTATGAAGAGTCTCTGACTTGATTAAAACAATTGTATAACATAGAAAGACTCTGCTTCTCACCTGATCCAATGCAAATTTTAGATTCTCTACAGAACACACAATGAGCTCTTTAAGAGTAGGTCATAAAGTTGGGCCGCCACCAATTGTTTTACATTTGTTTGAATACATATACAGATAGATAAATAAGTGAACGCAGTGGTATACTGGAGTCAGCTCATGTAGGCTTCCAATAGTTTACTGTTAAATATTCAGAAAAATTTTACACATGTTAAATACAGATGCTTTTACAAGTGACAGGATGTAAAGTTACAATAATGTTAAAAACAGATAGTAAAAATTTGTAATGTCCTTTTTTACTAAATTTTACTGCTATCTCTGCTTTTGAGGTAATTTATTAATATGTCTATTGCACCTGTAGAGTAGAAATGCTATATGATCATATGCTTATTTCTTCCCAACTCTGTGTTAGGTAATGTATCATTGTTAACCTGAAATAGACAATGATGAGAGTATTCATGTAATGGAAATTGACAAATATTACCATTCAGCTTTTGATTCATTGTTTTATTGATTGTTTTAATATCAGAGTAGCAGACTTTTTCTCTTGTAACTAATTAAAACTTCTAACTCGATTTCCTAATATTTGAGTTGATAATTTTGTGTTTGTTTAGAAAAATGTGACTCATCTTCAGTACTGATTTGTGATGTCTTTTAATGACCAGTTATGATACATTATTAAATGAATCAGAAAGCTTTCTAATTTTCTATGCTATGTAGCAACTCAAAGAGTATAATGTCTACTTCATCCTTGAAGATTTTAAGAAGAGGTGATGAAAATCAAATTATGAGATGAAATGCAATTTGTATGTTTTCTTCAGTCTGAGCTTACAATTTGTTATAGATGAACTTACAGATGACTATAGATAAGCTTATAGTCTGAGATCAGACTACATAAATCATCAAATATTCCAAAAATATATGGCAACTGAGTAAAGTTTTCCCTTACTTTTCAGCTCTAAGACAGATGCTTAAATTTTACAAAACTTAGGTTTTGATAGCTTATGGTGAACGATGTCAAATTCATGATCTCCTGTGAATATTTAGCTTCAGGATCAGGGACCAGGCTTGATCAGTCTGAGCTTTTGTGGGGCAGAAGTCTTATTACAGTGAAAAAGGACAGAGAAATCTCTGATATGGACACCCGAAGGAGAAGAGTGCCCCACTTGCTTGTTTTATCAGGCATTATATACTTTTACCTGACCCACTCCCACAACATCTTAAATTAACAAGATTAGAACCAATAATAGAAAGGTCTCAATAAAAAGCAGACATCACTTTGTCAACAGAGGTCCATCTCGTCAAGGCTATGGTTTTTTCAGTAGGTATGTATGGATGTGAGAGTTGGACTATAAAGGAAACTGAGTGATGAAAAATTGATGCTTTTGAACTGTGGTGTTGGAGAAGACTCTTGAGAGTCCCTTGGACTGCAAGGAGATCCAACCAGTCCATCCTAAAGGAGATCAGTCCTGGGTGTTCACTGGAAGGACTGATGTTGAAGTTGAAACTCCAATACTTTGGCCACCTGATGTGAAGAGCTGACTCATTTGAAAAGCCCCTGACGTCAAGGCTGTATATTGTCACCCTGTTTATTTAACTTATATGCAGAGTACATCATGAGAAATGCTGGGCTGGAAAAACACAAGTTGAAATCAAGATTGACAGGAGAAATATCAATAACCTCAGATAGGCAGACGACACCACCCTTATGGGAGAAAGTGAAGAGGAACTATAAAGCCTCTTGATGAAAGTGAAGGAAAACAGTGAAAAAGTTGGCTTAAAACTCAACATTCAGAAAACTAAGATCATGGCATCCAGTCCCTTCACTTCATGGGAAATAGAGGGGAAACAGTGCCAGACTTTATTTTTTGGGGCTCCGAAATCACTGCAGATGGTGATTGCAGCCATGAAATTAAAAGACGCTTACTCCTTGGAAGGAAAGTTATGACCAACCTAGATAGCATATTTAAAAGCAGACACATTTCTTTGCCAACAAAGGTCCATCTAGTCAAGGCTATGGTTTTTCCATTTGTCATGTATGGATATGAGAGTTGGACAGTGAAGAAAGCTGAGCACCGAAGAATTGATGCTTTTGAACTGTGGCGTTGGAGAAGACTCTTGAGAGTCCCTTGGACTGCAAGGAGATCCAACCAGTCCATCCTAAAGGAAGTCAGTCCTGGGTGTTCATTGGAAGAACTGATGTTGAAGCTGAAACTCCGATACTTTGGTCACCTCACGTGAAGAGTTGACTCTTTGGAAAAGAGCCTAGTGCTGGGAAGGATCGGGGGCAGGGGGAGAAGGGGACGACAGGGGATGAGCTGGCTGGAGTGTATTACTAACTCGATGGACATAGGTTTGGGTGAACTCCGGGAGTTGGTGATGAACAGGGAAGCCTGGTGTGCTGCAATTCATGGGGTCACAAAGAGTCCGACACAGCTGAGTGCCCGAACTGAACTGAACTGATGCTGGGAAAGATTGAGGGCAAGAGGAGAAGGGGACGACAGAAGATGAGATGGTTGGGTGGCATCACTGACTCAATGGACATGGGTTTGGATGGATTCTGGGAGTTGGTGATGGACAGGAAGGTCTGGCATGCTGTGGTTCATGGGGTTGCAAAGAGTCCAACATGACTGAGCGACTGGACTGGACTGAACTGACCCACTCCCACAACATAACAAGATTACAAAATAACAAGATTAGTCAGAAGGTTCTTGTTAACAAGAAACATGTCCTCCAGAAAGATACATTGTTGTTATATAATCACTAGTATAGAATAGAAGGAAAAACATACCCTTGAGAAAGATGAATTGTTTTGTTGTGTAATCATTAGCTCTGGGCTTAAAAAAGTTAGTCTTAAAGATTGTTGTCATAACAACTCAGTTTAAGAAAAAATGTCTCATGTGACTAAGACAGAGCAATTTAGAAAAAAAAAAGAAAAGTTTGTCCCTTTCTCCTCAAGGGCTCTGGACCCAGTTCTCCTTCTAGAGGGTCCTGGTGTCCTTATCAACCTACCTAAGAATTAACTCTTTCAATTTCTTGAATAAATTTTTGTAAAGCTAGAATTTGCTCATATCCAATTTCAATAAGCCATTTATCATAATTTTATATATAAATATAACCACCGTATATGCCCCTTCTTAAGTATATAATTTTTGACTTTAAGTCATAAAGAAAAGCCTCTTAAGAAAACTGATTCAATAAAATATCAACTCAGTTATCAAGCATATATTTGAAAACCATTTGATTATTTGATCTTTACTTATCTAGGTACAATTTTTATCTAGCATATAATCTGTCACAGTGAATCAGTATACTCCAAGTTCAAGAATCTATATCTACTTTATAAGAGATTTTGGCATAACATAGCTTCTTGTCCTTTGAAAAACACTAGACAAGTTACATTGAACTTAATTCCTGTGAGTTGGCAAAATGGTACCTAATTACCAAAAATCAGTATTACAAATATTGTAATTGTAAAGTATTACAATACTTTTTGCTTTCTTACAGAATTCAGTAAATTAAAAAAAAAAACATAAAGGTTTTTATAACATTAAATGTGAAGTTCTCATTGAATTAAGAATAAATAAACCCTCTTACCACTTATATATGAAATCTAAAGTATACAACAAATTAGTTAATAAAACAAAAAAGAAGAGGACTCACAGATATAGAAAATAAACTAATGATTACCAGTGAGAAGAGGAAAGGGGGAGGGGCAAATAAAGGGTAGAGGAGGAAAAGGGTTATTATGGAACTATATGAAATCATGTATTTTGAAACTTTTTGAAATTGTAAAGCACTATAGAATTTAAAGAACTTTTAATTCAATTAAAAAATCTGAGTAAAAAAGAAATAGATCTAATATATATGGATTTTATGTGTCCCAGTTTCAACACATCACGTATTAAGTTAGATTTTGTCATTCCTCTTCTCAAATGTCTTCATTGGCTTCTGATTTTATTTGGACAAAGATTAAATCAATGACATAGTTTAGGATATATTATTATTTTAATCCAGAAAAGAATCAAATATTATTTTTGTAGGTAATTCTACTAAGATAAAAATGAATATATTTAAGCCTTAAACAAGATAAAGTAGTGGTGATTAAGTTCAGCAGTTAAAGCAATTCAAGCTCTATTATAAAACAGTATAGACATAACTCCAGTTATGTTACTTTGTTTTTTCTTTTCTTTTTGAAGTGATCTGATACTTTTATTAGCCAATATTCCCACCATAATTAGGAAGAAAGTGAGAAACATCAAGAGGGGGAAAAACACTGTAATTAAAATCTCACTCTAACTAGAGACAACATAGTATTATAATAAAGCAAGTCACAAAAGAAGTACACTTTACACTTTTGATGACTGCAGAGTAAGCTCCCATTAGATCTGATATGAATATGATAGATGCCATAGTTAAGATAATATATTCCTCACTACAACTAAAGCCTGTAACTATCTGTCTACATATAACCTAGAAAACTTATTAGCATACTAGAATGAAGGTTGAGAATACAGATATTCATAATAAATTTAGATTTGACATGGCGTTGGACTTCTGTGGGGGCTCAGATGATAGATTTGACACTCTCCATATGTAAATATATTAAAATGGGAAAATTTTGAAGTGTGTATATGTGTTTATAAAATGATAATTTCCAAAATGAATAACTCATCATATTGTGTGCATATCTGATTGAATCATTCTGTTGTTAAATTTGTTTGTAATCAGGTTCTGAGAATAAATTCAATTTACAAATTGATCAATGGAATAATAATCAGAGAAAACACGTTAAGGCTTTAAGGTTACAGAAAGTAACCTCCATTTGGCTATCCAATCTTGCTAATTCTGAATGCTGCTCCTTTCTTTGTTCATTCAGTGTTTGATCTTGTTTTGCTTTGTTTGGAGCTGTTTGTTTTGTTTTGTCTATTTCTTTTTGTTTGTTCTCATTTGTTTTTTAATAGGAAATTATTCTTCAAACTGTGATATATATATGGACAGAAGACTGACAGAAATTCACATACAGTTTAAAGAAAAAAATTGTAAATCACAAACCATTGTAATCACACGTATGCCAAGGCAAAACGTATTTACATGACTCCAAAGCCTCACATTTATCTTCATCATTCAGAACCTTCCCCTTGCATCCTTGACTCAGCCAATATCCAAAATTTTGTGATTAACGTTTCCTTTATTTTCTTTATACTTTTGCCCCGTAAGTCTTCCCTTGTGGCTCAGCTGGTAAGAATCGGCCTGCAATGCAGGAGACCTGGGTTCAATTGCTGTATGGGGAAGATCCAGTGGAGAAGGGAAAGGCTATCCACACCAGTATTCTGGCCTGGAGATTTCCATGGACCATATAGGGTTGCAGAGAATTGGACACGACTGAGTGACTTTCACTTTCCCTTTCACTTAAGCATTTCTTAAAATCAAAATATTTTATTATCTGTTTTATGAATTTATATAGTGGATTCATGATTCAGTGTTTTCTTTTGTCTTGCATCATTTTTGGTGATCCATCTGTTTTGTTAGTTGTTTCTATAGTTCAATAATTACATTGTTGTATGGTTTACCTGCTAATATATGACAAAAAATCGTCCATCCATCCTTTTGCTAGTATTTAGACTGTTTATAGGTTTTTAGTTCACTGATTCCTAAAATGTCGATGTTCACTCTTGCCATCTCCTGTTTGACCACTTCCAATTTACTTTGTTTCATGGACCTGACATTTCAGTTTCCTATGCAATATTGTTCTTTACAACATCAGACTTTACTTCCATCACCAGTTACATCCACAACTGGGCATTGTTTTCACTTTGGCTCCATCTCTTCATTCTTTCTTATTTCTCCACTCCTCTTCAGTAGCATATTGGGCACCTACCGACCTAGGGAGCTCATCTTTAAGTGTCCTATCTTTTTGCCTTTTCGTACTGTTCATGGGGTTCTCAAGGCAAGAATACTAAAGTGGTTTGCCATTCCCTTCTCCAGTGGACCACGTTTTGTCAGAACTCTCCATAATGACCCTTCCATCTTGGTTGGCCCTACACAACATGGCTCATAGTTTCATTGAGTTAGACAAGGCTGTGATTCATGTGATCAGTTTGGTTAGTTTTCTGTGACTGTGGTTTTGATTCTGTCTGCCCTCTGATGGATAAAGATAAGAGGCTTATGAAAGCTCCCAGATGGAATAGACTAACCGTGGGTGAAACTGGGTCTTGTTCTGATGGGCAAGGCCACCCTCAGTTCAGTTCAGTTGCTCAGTCATGTCCTACTCTTTGCGACTCCATGGACTGCAGCACGCTGGGCTTGCTTGTCCATCACCAACACCCACCGCTTCCTCAAAGCCATGTCCATCGAGTTGGTGATGCCACCCAACCATCTCATCCTCTGTCCTCCCCTTCTCCTCCTGCCTTCAATCTTTCCCAGCATCAGGGTCTTTTCCAAGTCAGTTCTTCACATGAGGTGGCCAAAGTATTGGAGTTTCAACTTCAGTATCAGTCCTTCAAATGAATGTGCAGGACTGATCTCCTTTATGATGGACTGGTTGGATCTCCTTGCAGTCCAAGGGACTCTCAAGAGTCTTCTCCAACCCCACATTTCAAAAGCATCAGTCCTTTGGCAATCAGCTTTCTTTATGGTCCAACTCTCACATTCGTACATGATTACTGGAAAAACCATAGCTTTGACTAGACGGACCTTTGTTGGCAAAGTAATGTCTCTGCTTTTTAATATGCTGTCTAGGTTGGTCATAGCTTTTCTTCCAAGAAGAAAGGGTCTTTCATTTTCATGGCTACAGTCACAATCTGCACTGATTTTGGAGCCCAAGAAAATAAAGTTTGTTGCTATTTCCATTGTTTCCCCATCTATTTGCCATGAAGTGATGGGACCGGATACTTTTATCCTAATGTATACTCTAACCAGTATTAATAGTACCACAAAATCTTTTGTTTTGCATTTGTTGTATACTTTACACATATTATTACTTTTGACCTTCATAGATTTTTAGGAGTGAATTTTCTTTACAATATGCATCTATTTCTATGAAGAATTACAGTTGTAAAGAGGTTAAATTACTTGATTAAACAACATGCCAATTATTTACCTAACCTACTGAATTCTGAGAAAAAGGTATTATGATTCCAGGACCAGTGATTTATATTCTAAGTACTATATAATCCAGTATATTAGAGGATAGCTGAATCTAAGTCAGAGAAAACTTTTAAATTATAGCTTTTAATCACCCAGATGAGAAGGGGTGTTTTCAGAAGGGCAGAATGATAAGAGAAAATGTTTATGATTCAGATATTTAAACAGAATGAAAAGATTTTTTAAGAACTCAAGCATTCCTCCACATTATATCATCCGTTGTTATATAAACCTTACAAAATGCTGTAGATATTGTCAAGTCCTCCATGAAGTGTTAGTTGAAAAGGATAAGTTTTATTTGTATTCAGTGTGCTGACGTGCTAGGTCGTTTCAATCATGTCTGACTCTTTGCAACCTATGGACTGTGGTCCACAAGGCTCCTCTGTCCATGGGATTCTCCAGGCAAGAATATTGGAGTGTATTGCCTTGCCCTCCTCCAGAGGATATTCTAGACCCAGGGATTGAACCCATGTCTCCTGCATCTTCCCCACTGCAGGTAGATTCTTTACCACTGAGCTACCAGAGAAGCCCTTGTATTCAATACAGATGCTCAAAATGCTGCAGTATGCTATTATTTGTCCTCTGATGGAAATGGAATAAAATAAGGGGGGGGGGGATAGTCTTCCAGTTCTTTCCCTTAGACCCCATACTATAAGTGGAATTGAGATGCCAGAATATGGAAAGGATGTCAGAAAATCTAAAAGATGAAAAAATGTCACATCATCATCATTGTGCTCTGCACTCCTTTGACCAAAACAACTTACTGAGACAGATTCCAAATTAAAAATATTGATATTCAAAATTGAAAGCTAATATTGGATCCACTCATATTTTTGTAGAAACAGATAGCAAGGTACTACATAAGCTTAAGGGCTTCCCTAGTGACTCAAATAGTAAAGAATCTACTTGCAATGCAGGAGACCCAGGTTCAATTTCTGGGTTGGGAAGATTCCCTAAAGAAGAGAATGGCTACCGACTCCAGTATTCTTACTTAGAGAATTCCATGAACAGAGAAACCTGCCGGGTTACAGTCCATGGGGTCGCAAAGAATAGGACATGACCAAGAGACTAAGATTTTCACTTCACTTTTTTTCACGTGAGTTTAAATAAGTTTTGGTATAATCTTTTCAGTCTTAGCCTCTTTGTAAAGCTCTTGATTCTTGGAAATCTTGGCCACCTGGAAATCTTTCAAGCCACCTTTCAAATTCTTGGCTACCTGGAAATCTTTTAAACATCTTAATGTTAAAATTTCCCGAAGTAAGATTTTGACTTAATTTTAGTATCACTAGAATTATCAACTATGATTTATGTCTTGTTGCCATAAATGGAGTGGCTGTTCTATGCATCACTCATTGTTTTTGACTCTTCCCCATTAATGACTCTCAACTCCAATTAATCTCTCATCTGCTGCTTAGTGACTTCGGCCGTGACTAAGGACTGCATTGTACCTATGGACTGCAACTTGCCAAGCTCCTCTGTCCATGGGATTCTTTGTGCAAGAGTACTAGAGTGGGTTGCCATGCCCTCCTCTAGGGGATCTTCCCCATTGGATCCAGGGATCCAATTCAGGTCTTCTGCATTGCAAGCAGAGTCTTTACCACTGAGCCACCAGGGAAGCCCCTAGTCTATCAACAGTAATTCTATTTATAGATATATCTCTGCTGCTTACTAAGTGGCTCAGTGGTAAAGAATCCACCTGCCAAGCAGGTATTGTGGGTTTGATCCCTTGGTCAGGAAGATCCCCTAGAGTAGGAATTGCCAACCCACTCTAGTATTCTTTCCTAGAAAATTCCTTGGAGAGCAGAGCCTGTCAGGCTACAGTCCCTGAGGTTATAAAGGGTTAGATATGACTGAGTATGCAGGCACAGAAACAGATAACCATCTATAGCACTGTGGATCCTCTTACTTAATATACAGTTGTCACTAGAAAAAGATTGAAAAGCCAAATACTGTATTCCTCAGTTGCTCTTATTTCTAGATTTTGTCATGTTATTAGTACTTGCCAATAAAATATAATCAGCAGTAGAGCATGTCACTTTCTGGCCAATGTGTTTAAACAGTAAACAAACCTTTTCAGTGCTTTGTAACTCACCTGCAAAATTAACAAGATCTACACATGTTGAACTTAACTCACTGAAAA
The DNA here is from genome assembly GCF_019320065.1 of Cervus canadensis. Lineage (NCBI taxonomy): Eukaryota > Metazoa > Chordata > Mammalia > Artiodactyla > Cervidae > Cervus > Cervus canadensis. The sequence continues at coordinate 16,849,715 of NC_057411.1, read as the reverse complement.
GGCTTGCTAGGTATAACTGTTTGTTTGTTCCAAGTATGCTTTTACCAGTTAGTTTGGATCTCCTCCATAGATAATCAAGTCATCTCTGAATAAAGACAGTCTTATGTCTCAACCTGTATACCTTGAATTTATTTTCCTTGCCTTATTATATTGGCAAGAGCTTCTAATTTTTTTTTAAACAGTGGTAAGAGGAGACACCCTTGACTTATTCCTGAGCTTAGCAGGAAAGTTTCACATTTCTCACATTTGAGTATGATGTTAGCTGTAGACTTTTTATAGATGGCCCTTATCAAGTTGAGAGCGTTCCCCTATATTCCTAGTTGGCTGAGAAGTTTTACTATGAAAGTGCTTTGCATTTTGTCAAACATTTTTTCTACAGCAATTGATACAATCATGATTTGTATTCTACAGTCTGTTGATGTGTTGGATTATGCTAATTGATTTCAGAATGTTTAATCACTGATTTCTTCCCTTTTATTATACTTTACATCCTTCTTTAATTCATTGTCATGTGACAGACAATTTTTGGTGATTCTGATTTTTATCTTTCTCCTTTTCATATCTCATCTGTTTTTCCTCGAAAATCTCATATATTTTAAACTTTTTCAAGTACTGAGGACTTTCAAATCTCAAATTCAGATTGAAACACTCACATGAGAGCTCTGTACAATAGTAACAGTGGTGATATTCATTATTCTTATATATGGTAACATATAAATTTTTTGAGTATATATCTATGTCAGACATTCAAACATTCTCTTTTATTCTCTCTTTCTGAGTCTTGCTCTTTTAGAGCAAGTAACGTCACATACAAGTGACATTACACAGTATGTGTCTTTCTCTGTCTGACTTATTTCACTTAGCATAATGCCCTCAAGACCTATTCTTACAATAAAATGGCAGGGTTTCCTTCTTTTTTATGACTGACTAAATTTTATTAATATATGTGTATATATAGGGTTCGATCCCTGGGTCAGAAAGATTCCTTGGAGAAGAGAATAGCTACCCACTCCAGTACTCTTGGACTTCCCTGATAGTTAAAGAATCTGCCTGCAATGAAGAAGACCCAAGTTCCATCCCTGGATTGGGAAGATCCCCTGGAGAAGGGAATGGCTACCCACTCCAGCATTATTGCCTGAAGAACTCCATGGACAGAGGAGCCTGGTGAGCTACAGTCTATGGGGTTGCAAAGAGGAGACATGACTGAGCAATTAAAGCACACACACATGTATAAATATATATATATATGTGTGTATATATATGTATACATATATATGTAATATATATATTATAATATAATAAATATATAATATATATTTGACCCTTGAACAATGGCAGGCATTCTTATATGCATTTTACTTACATTGTCTGTGTTAACATTAACTACATTAGCTATATCTAAGATAATGGAGGCCAGATACATTGGATAGTATGTGCAGTTACTTAACACTTAAGCATGGTATTCAGAGAACTTTCACTAGTCAATCTGGAACTGACCACATACTGGGTGTCTCATTTGACTTTTCTATAAGCACCAAAATTGAAGCAAATTAATCCATTCACTTCATATATTTCTAATTGTAGTTTGTATATAATTTTCCTCTAGGACTGAACCAAGAGTTTATATTGTTCATTAGTAATATAAACACTGAAGCATAGGGAGACATGTAAATAAGAGACATAGGTAAATAGATGTTTTTATGAAATTTAAGAATTATTTTATGATATAATAATGAAATATTGTAATTCCTAGAAAGTTCAAGGAAGTGAAATAAATAAGATTGAATGTAAGCATGTTATTTCATATATAATATCAAGTGAAATGGATGATTATGGGACAAAATTTATTTGATTTTTAATATTTTATGAGATATAAAAATAATTAGCACATTGTCCTATAAAATACAATAAAAGAATTAGAATCTCTGGAGCCATATTTTTTATTTGATGAGGATTGTTTAGAAATATAAAAATATATATGGTTTAGAAATATAAATATATATATACATACCTAAAAAATATATATATATATATATATACCTAAAATACCAAAATTATGGTTGGAAGATTTATGCCCTCCAAAGACGTTAATGTTCCAATATCTGGGACTTGTTGGCTTACATAGCAAAATGGACTTTGCAGATGTGATTTAAATTAACAGCCCAAGATGGAAAATTATCCTGGATTGTCAAGGGGGACCACATTAATCACATGGGTATTTCAGTTGAAGAGCTGCAGCTAGGGCTATTACTATGACGGAATGGTAAGAGGCAATATTGCTGGGTTGGAAAAAGCTGGAAAAAGTAAGAAAATAGGTTCTTGTCTAGAGCCTCCAGACACCTTGAATTTGGCCTGGTGAGACCCCTGTAAGAGTTCTGACCTACGGGACTTTAAAGTAATAAATGTGTATTTTAATGTGTGTGGTGAATTGCTACAGAAGCAACAAGAAACTAACATACAAGAGCTCTCAAAACCGAAAAAAAAAAAAAGCACAAAAATTTTATAGCAAAATGAAGAGTATATATAATCACATATATATGTACCTATAAAATTTATATAAATTATATAAATATAGTCACATATATCAGCTGTTTCCAAGTTCCCTTTCCATAGATGCTTTGCCATTTTTTCCCTATATGCAACAAAGGCCCCTCAGTGCAAGAGAGGGCCTCTTTTTCCAAGACCTGTCAACAGTATTCATCTATTTCTTGAGGGTTTTGTAGTTTCTGACTTCAGTGATCAACATTAATCTTTTGTATAACACAGCTATATCTACTTATATATTTGTTTCACTGGATGATAAGAACACATTTAAGCGATGTTTTAGATGGGATCTACTCATTGGAAAGCATCTGACTTTTGAGAATTTAGAAGTTTTGATTATCAATAAATGAATATTGGCAACTTAAAGGTTTTCCCACCTCCATTTTGAGCCAACAGCTTTAAAATGGTTTTAAAATGAAAAAAAACACATACATTTTATTAGAAATTATTAGGGGTCTAGAAAATTAAACATCTCCCATACATGATCGGCTCTAACCAGTTCTGGATAATCAATGTACTATAGTTTCCAAGGACATATTCAACTGCTTTATAATTCAAGATGAAGCTGCAAAGAATAATTATTTTCACTGAATTGGACTTATGTAAATAGTAAAGCATGGCTTATCAGTATATAAAATATTGTGTTAATGTAGTATCCATGATTTGATCTTTTTTACAAAATAAAATACTACTGAGTTTTCACTTAGCATTTATTTTTGAAAGAAATTTATTTGGTACATTTATACATTTGTTTAATATATTTTAAATTTTTATACATGATTCATTTTCTACTGAAAAGTGCCTAGAATATATTTTTCATTTAGGAAAATGATATAATACTAAAAAATACTTACCCCTTTATAACTTAGATTAACCATTATTCCCCAAACTTTGAAGTGGTCCCTATCTATGTCTTGTCTACATCTGTATATCCTGAAAAGTTCTCAGATGCAGAGATCTTGCTTATATTATCAACTGTCTTCTCATAATATTTATAAATATAATGGAAGTTCAATATCAAATTCAAGTGGGAAGATGAATATGTACAAGTGCAAATATTTTTTAAAATAAACAATATTCAATATTTGTAAACTTAAATATATCAAAATTCTTATACTCTTTTCTGATATATTTGGTTCTTTTTATGAGTAGAGTCTTAATGTTTCTAACTTTAAAATATTGTAGCAAGTACTCCCTGGATTTGGTTATAAAATTAATAAAATATTAGCTTGACATTAAAATTTTTTCAATAAAAGTAAATGAAGTGGTTCTATAATAACCTGATTAAAATTAACTACATATAACTGGTCAGTTAGAAATTTAGGGAAATATTATTTCGTGTCACAATAATTGTTTTAAATTATTCATAAAAACTAAATAAAATTTCCCAATTGGGAAAATGCAGTTATTTTTATTTGTTTTCTGGTGATGTATGGCATACACAGTATCATTCATGATACATTAATCAACATTACTTGGGAGCATCTAACATCAAAGTTCTTAGTCTTTATTTCAGGGTGTATTTTCCTTTATTCTTATAAATATCTCTCCACTACTTGTGACACGATCAACATCCTGACACTTTATGAAGCAGAACATAAAATATAATTGAATATATATGTTATATTATAAATATATATAATATATATTTATTATAAATATATATATAATATATATTTACTCACAAAAAGAAGAGATTGGTATCTGTTGGTAGACTATTTCAGTTTGATGCATTTCTTTGCCCCATGCAGGTGGTGTGTCTTAGTAGACAGGTCACTTGGTTTAGTCAAGGGAACTGAGTTTGCTGACTTCTACTTCAGCAAGGTACAAGCATCAGTTTACGATTATTGAATTTTTCTCACCATCAAACTCATTAGCAATACTACTTAAAACAAGGTAATAGTTGCAGGAGTAACTTAACCACTTTATAGTTCCTTTAATTATTTTTAAAACAGTGTCTATTTTTTGTCCTGAAAGACTATGTTCTTCACATTTTTGCTTTAAAGCAAAAATAAAAATAGTAATCACTGTATTAAATTTTAGTACAACAACAAAAAAGTTTTTTTTTTTTTTATATTTACAAGTGAGGTTTTAAAGTCAATTCATAAGTTGGTGATATGAACTCACCCAGAGCTGCCTTCCAAATCATTTTTAGTACATCACTGGCTAATGTGTGTTTAGACTAACACTTATTGACCTATCTGTGGCTGGTAACACATTGCTGTCTGTTTATTGCTAATTGCCTCATCTACTCTCTTTAAAATGACACGGTAAGTTAGAGTAACAATCGCAGACCCTATTATATCATTTGTTTAAGGGACCCTAGACAGATAATTAATACAATTCTCCACAGGTCAAAATCTAGAGCTCATAATGAAGCCTAAAAATCTATAACTCCACCCAAGGGCACCTCTCAGGAGTTCAACTCTGTCCATTCAAGCAGTTAAAAGGATCTCATATTCTTTTACTGTACTACTCTTAATCTCTGCACTAAAGCACAAAAGCTACCTGTTTCTATACTTTCTATTCTTCCTAATCTTATGTCACTTTACTAAGGCTTGCCACATCCATCCATGTCATTTATATTTTCTAAGTAAATGTATCAATGAATACTATTTTAACATTTTAAAAATTATTTCTAATGTATTTCTTTAAAAAAGTACCATTTTAGAAAATATTCACATACTCTATGATATTTAATTTGAATAATATTAAGAGGAAAGGAACTATAATTAAAAAGCATCAAGCTCTATAAATAAAAATAACTTATCCATCATAGTTAAATTGAGGAAATATCTTTAGTATGGCATTCAATGGTTATGATAAACAATAAAATGAAATCAATATTAATTGCAATTTCTGATAAAAAGTTTAAGAGTTTTAAAAGAATAACCATATTTTGATAGAAATGTGATATTATCTGAATTATTCACTACTATGTAATAGAGAAATATATCCACTCCTTGTGTTATGTAATTTCCACTTAAAAGTGGAAAATTTTCCCCTGTTCCATTCATGTTGGACTTAAGTATTCAGTTAAAGGAGTATAAAAACTATAACTTCTGTATTTGGATATGCATCAGGTTAACTGAGCTGCTTCCTGCAGGGAAATCATTCAGTGACCACAGAGAAGGCTCAGAGCAGAAAATGAGAAATGTGTACAACATACTATTAACTGAGGTGAGGTGTTTTTGGTTTAAAACTGCATCTAGCTGATTGTTACAGCACTATCTAGAGTGAGAAAATGAGCCCAGAGGAAGTGAGGAAGGTAAAAGAGGACTGTGATATGCCCTTTTACACAGAGACGAGCTTGTAATTTGCACTAAATGCTTTAGAGTCGTAGAGCTTCCCTGATGTTCTGAGAGGAATTCAGCATAAAAAGAATGATGTTTCCACCTACATTTCACATTGCATCAGCTAGCCACAAGGCTGTAATTGATCAGTTTTCCCCCTTCTATCCATTTTAGATTCCCTTTCTTTTTGGCCAGATAACTAGCATTTTATCTGAAGACATTATAACTCTTAGTCACTTTATTCTTATGTCGGGGATGAGCTATTGAAATTACCATTCATGATAAGTACTGGACATGAAGTGAAGTGAAATGAAACTCGCTCAGTCATGCCCCACTCTTTGTGACCCCATGGACTATACAGTCCATGGCATTCTCCAGGCCAGAATACTGGAGTGGGTAGCTATTCCCTTCTCCAGGGGATCTTCCCAATCCTGGGATCGAACCCAGGTGTCCCACATGGCAGGTGGATTCCTCACTCTCTGAGCTACCAGGGAAGCCCAATAATGTCCAGAAAGCAGTTTAATTGAAGTCTTTGGGAACAGACAGTGACTATATACTGTTGTCTTCCACACATAAAATAATTGTTATCATTCCATTGACAGATACTGATAAAGGGGGTGTTTTTCAGATCAATAGCTACATACCAAATTCCAGAAACTATTTTAATGTGTTCCACAAAAATACCATATCTTGTGGAAAAGCTCACAATGGAATCACATGGATAAGCTTATAGTAGTCTTTCATCATCCACCCCAAAAGCCTATGTGTTTATTCCATGATAGTGCATATTAGCATGATCATGAACCTGCAATGCTTAATTATTTGTTATTAGTGCTAATCTTTATTACATTTTGGTAAAATTTAATTATTGATATTGTTGTCTATCTTAGATTGTGCATAGGACATTAGACTTGGTTTTTTCCTACCACACTCCTCCTAGGGCCAACAGCTAACTATATCCATTCTAATTATGCATTTGGGGGTCAGGAAATTAACAGAAGGTGGGTCCACAGGCCTGTTGAAACCCCTTGAGATGGACATGGACCATGATTCCAGTTATGGTTTGTATCCCATAAATTTTGCCTTATAGTGCCTTAGGGAAGGATTGAAAAGACTTTGTTTCTTTGTCTTATGTATTTAGTGTAGCATTTTAGGGCTTTTGTACAAAAGAATATGTCTTCTCCTTTACTCTGGGTCTAAGGTTTGGCTTAGATTTGGAACCTAGTAAGAGAATATGGTTGTAGCACCTGATATCAGGACTGTGCTCTCAGCTTTCAATTTTTTATTTCTCCATAAATAAGTCAAGGACTATTCTGAGGTATCTTGACCCTAGAAAGACTATGGTCTTTTAGCATTGCAAGTTATCCCTGAGGCCAAGTCATCTAGATTGCCAGTCTAACCTTGATGCCCATTAAAGTAATTATATTCACCATTCTTTGTCATTTAATTGGAACTCCTGGGCTTCTGAAATTTCAGAATTCTATTAATTCCAGTGAAACCAGGGAGCACATTTCCATGGTCACATCTCTTACTGTTAGCTTTGATTTACAAAGGCAACCACTGCTGAACTTTTCAAACATGCCAGTGCCCTTCATCTTTTATTCCTTACTGAATATTTTTTTTTCTTATTTGTTCTTTTTGCTTTATTGAACTGTGCCCTTTAGGTGATCTTGGAAAACATATTCAAGTGGTAAATTCTATGGTCTCCCTAATAAATGCATCCTAGATGAAAGTGAAAGAGGAGAGTGAAAAAGTTGGCTTAAAGCTCAACATTCAGAAAACTAAGATCATGACATCTGGTCCCATCACCTCATGGGAAATAGATGGGGAGACAGTGGAAACAGTGTCAGACAATATTTTTTTGGGCTCCAAAATCGCTGCAGATGGTGACTGCAGCCATGAAATTAAAAGATGCTTACTCCTTGGAAGGAAAGTTATGACCAACCTAGATAGCATATTAAAAAGCAGAGACATTTCTTTGCCAACAAAGGTCCGTCTGGTCAAGGCTATGGTTTTTCCAGTGGTCATGTATGGATGTGAGAGTTGGACTGTGAAGAAAGCTGAGTGCCAAAAAATTGATGCTTTTGAACTGTGGTGTTGGAGAAGACTCTTGAGAGTCCCTTGGACTGCAAGGAGATCCAACCAGTCCATCCTAAAAGAGATCAGTCCTGGGTGTTCATTGGAAGGACTGATGCTGAAGCTAAAACTCCAATACTTTGGCCACCTCATGTGAAGAGTTAACTCATTGGAAAAGACCCTGATGCTGGGAGGGATTGGGGGCAGGAGGAGAAGGGGATGACAGAGGATGAGATGGCTGGATGGCATCACCAACTCGATGGGCATGAGTTTGAGTAAACTCCGGGAGCTGGTGATGGACAGGGAGGCCTGGCGTGCTGCGATTCATGAGGTCGCAAAGAGTCAGACATGACTGAGCGACTGAACTGAACTGAACTGAACCTTAGTCCAGAACTATCTAACTCCATACTCTGCTAAGGAAGTCCAGGCATTTCTACCTCACTGACTATAAGCCATCCCATGTATCCAAGTTTCTTGGAACTATTCCTAGAAGCATTTTAAAATTTGCCCCAAGTTTCCTTACTGAGATGTTAAGCATGATTAATGAGTAAACACCTTCATTTTAACAAATTATCTCCTATCAAGCTCTAAATTTTACCTTATCTATTCCAACCCAATCAAAATCAGTTATGACATAATTGGCTGAGAATTTTTCAGTGTTTCCTCCATAGATGTTAAAGGAGGTGTTTTTACTTGCTCAAAGGGTCAGGGTAAATGTGTGTGTTCAAGATTCTCAAGTTCTTCCACTCAAGTATTCAGGGGAGAGTTTAGGTCTCAAGTGTCCAGGATTCTCTGTCAGAGAACTTGGCAAAATAACTCTTCAAACTATGTCATCTGTCCCCTTTGTATCCTTGTTATTAATTGCATCTTGGGCCTGAGTTTACAAGATAATCTTCCCTGTGCTTGCAGAAGATATGAGTCTCTTTACATGCTGTCATAGATGTGTTTTAACTTTGATAGTATGCCTTGACCTGATATTGGCTAAGTTGAGACTGCTACTTTTTTCTGGGCTTCTAAAGCCATTACCATGAGCCAGTGATTTCTACAATCTTTAAAACAAACACTGATTGCCCCATTCTAGTCGTCTCCCATGCCTGTCATAAACTAATGTTTCGCCATACACTTGTGAGTCAGTCCAGGCCTCCACTTATGGGAATCCTACAAATTGTGATCTTATTACATACTCAAGGTTCTCATCATATATCAAAAGGCTGAAACTGGTGTAAGGGTCCTTACCTCTGACTGCAGAGTGACTCTGCATCAAAACTCTCTTATTAATGATGGAAATCTGGGTTCCACTAAGAACAGAGACTAGCTCCAGTACTTGACTACAGGTGGTTCAATATGGGAAGTGAATCAAAGGAATACAGTGCGATTAAGAAGAAGCAAACCTGAAAGCCAGGAAAGCCAGTCTAAATGGTATGCAGTTGAATTTGACACAACTGTGTGCAACTGGGGTTAAATTTTCACTTCAATAAATCTTGTGAAATGATGTCACTTTGATAAGCCCTTTAGAAGGAGTCCTAGAATTGTCTGTCTGAAACATGAAAGAGGAGCACACGAATCCACAAGTTTCTGTTTCCCTTTAAGTGTACCATGTGTAATTTATTTTTCCATACCACCAAGCAATTCTCCAAATCTCTAATTCTCAGCAGACATTGACTTGGTGTCCTACATTTTAACTTGATTCTGGCACTCTACCTGGAGTCAGCATATTCGATCCCATAGATTAAGAGCTTAGTCCTACCTCTTCCTCCCCACTTCAGATATCAGTTGCAATTCTAGGTTATCTGTACTTCTGATCAAAGGACTATACATCAAAGGTTCCTATGACTCCCACGCTGGGTTTGATTAATTTGCTAGAGCATCTCACAGAACTCCGAGAAATAATTATCTAAGTTTTCTAGCTTATTCTAAAAGGATGTAACTCAGGAACAACCAGACAGACAAGAACAAGAAGCTTCCTAACTTTCTCTAGATGGTCCAATCTGCACAGATCTCCACATGTTCCCCAACCTCAAACCTCTCCAAATCCCCTCCTTTTTTAATATCTATGGAGGCTCCACTATAAATGATTAAATGATTACATCAGACAAGACAGCTTTAATCATTAGCCATTGGCGACTCATCCACTGATGAATCCAGACCCTCTCCTCCTCCCAAAAGGTACCTTCATGGAACTGAAAGTTCCAACATTCTAATCAGGGTCAGTTCCCTGGAACCCCCTCTTCCCCTACCTTAGGTTACCTTGAGTTTTTCCAAAGTCACTTCATTAACTTAACAAAAGACATCTTTAATGCTCTCATTACTTAGGAAAGTCAAAGGCTTTAGGAACTCCTGGCTAGAGTTTTTTTTTTTTTTTTTTTTTTAAATAAATCACAATGTCACAGATTGTCAAATTCCTTACACTCCTGGATTAGCCCTTGTCTCAGACTGTAACTGGTGCACAACTGGTTGATCCAGCAATATCTGCAGTAAAAAAATATGGACCCAAATTATGTGAAGTGGAGTGATTCATATAAAGTAACTCTCCACAATGTCTGGCCTGTAGGAAGTATTACATCTTAGCTATTATAAAGAAACTATTAGCAGTATTATAATAATGCCTCTTAAATACAGAATAAAAAATGAGCAAACTGTTAATTCCTAGCCACAGTGGAAGGCCCAGAAAATCAACAATGGAAATGAATATTGCAGTTTTTGTTTTTATTTTCAAATTAATGTATTTTTAAATTTGGCATTCAAATCACTTAAATAAGCAGTATAACAAAGCTCATTTTCAGCTATTTGTTTTCCATATAATTTGATCTAAAGTGTCTTTACCTAGTAGAATAATGCTGGGACAATTCAAGTCATAAAACTCTCCCATTAAAGCTTATCTGATAATTCCTATTTGCTAATCATATCACTCTCATTTGTTTGTGTGTGTGTGTGTGTTTTTTTTTTTTTCTGTTATAGTACTGAAATACTAGTTCTGTGAACTCCACAGAAACTTTTCTTTCCCTTTCTTTTGTTTCCTTTCTCAGTTCTTTTGAATGTAATATTAAGCTAGTAAACTCTAAGCTCCATGCATTTTCCTACTGAGCCTCCTTTTTTTTTTAATTAGAGACTATATCACCCATTTAATAAATCAAAGCCAGTCATAACCTTTTTTATTGTATGACATGCATATACTTTTTCATAAATTAATTTTATTTTCATATTTTATTAATTCATTATTTATATATCTAACAATATTTGTTTTCTTAATAGCAAAATCATGTTTTAATCATTGTATTTGTATGGGATAGCAAGCCCTATAGGGCTTGACTCTATCAAATACCACATCACACTCTTTTTACTCATGGAAACATCTTGACTATCCACAATCTATGTGAGAAAACGAGACATCTTATCTTAAATCCACTCTTGTATTCTATTGTGCATTTTATTTAACTTAACTTTCCAAATACTTATTTACCTATAGATGATAAAACTGAGATAGGTCCCCTCACCCAACCCACACCAATTCCATTAATTTCACTAATAAGTTTTGAGTAAATTATAGTCAAGTTTCATCTTTTAGGATTTGAAATAGCTCAGCTGGAATTCCATCACCTTCACTAGCTTTGCTCCTAGTGATGCTTTCTAAGGTCCACTTGACTTAGCACTGCAGGATGTCTGACTCTAGGTGAATGATCACACCACCTTGGTTATCTGGGACATTAAGATCTTTTTTGTCTAGTTCTTCTGTGTATTCTTTTTTTTTTTTTTTTTTCCTGTGTATTCTTGCCACCTCTTCTGAATATCTTCTACTTCTGCTGGGTTCATGTTGTTTCTGTCCTTTACTGTGACCATCTTTGCATCAAATGTTTCCTTGGTATCTTTAATTTTCTTAAAGAGATCTCTAGTCTCTCCCATTCTATTATTTTCCTTAATTTCTTTGCACTGATCACTTAGGAAGGCTATTGTATCCCTCCTTGCTACTTGATGGAACTCTGCATTCAGATGCGTGTATGTTTCCTTTTCTCCTTTGCCTTTTACTTAACAAAGCTAGTGGAGGTGATGGAATTCCGGTTGAGCTATTTCAAGTCCTAAAAGATGATGCTGTGAAAGTGCTGCACTCAATATGCCAGCAAATTTGGAAAACTCAGCAGTGGCCACAGGACTGGAAAAGGTCAGATTTCATTCCAATCCCAAAGAAAGGCAATGCCAAAGAATGCTCAAACTGCCACACAATTGCACTCATCTCACATGTTAGCAAAGTAATGCTCAAGATTCTCCAAGCTAGCCTTCAACAGTAGGTGAACTGAGAACTTGCAGATATTCAAGCTGGTTTTAGAAAAGGCAGAGGAACTAGAGATCAAATTGCCAATATCTGTTGGATCATAGAAAAAGTGAAAGAATCCCAGAAAAACATCTACTTCTGCTTCATTGAGTATGCTAAAGCCTTTGACTGTGTGGATCACAACAAACTGTGGAAAATTCTTAAAGAGATGGGAATGCCAGATCACCTTACCTGCCTCCTGAGAAATCTGTATGCAGGTCAGGAAGCAACAGTTAGTACCGGACATGGAACAACGACTGGTTCCAAATTGGGAAAGGAACATATCAAGGCTGCATATTGTCACCCTGCTTATTTAACTTATATGCAGAGTACATCATGGGAAATGCTGGGCTGGAGGAAGCACAAGGTGGAATCAAGAGTGCTGGTGGAAATATCGATAACCTCAGATATGCAGATGACACCACCTTTATGGCAGAAATTGAAAAAGAACTAAAGAGCCCCTTGATGAAAGTGAAAGAGGAGAGTGAAAAAGCTGGCTTAAAACTCAACATTGAAAAAATGAAAATCATGGTATCTGGCCCCATCACTTCATGTCAAATAGGTGGGGGAACAGTGAAACAGGGACAGTCTTTATTTTCTTTGGCTCCAATTTTCCTGGGCTGCTCCAAATTTCAGCAGCCATGAAATTAAGACACTTGCTTCTTGGAAGAAAAGCTTATGATCAACCTAGACACCATATTAAAAAGCAGAGACATTACTTTGCCAACAAAGGTCTGTTTAGTCAAAGCTATGGTTTTTCCAGTCGTCATGTATGGATGGGAGAATTTGACCATAAAGGAAGTTGAGCACCAAAGAATTGATGATTTTGAACTGTGGTGTTCAAGAAGACTCTTGAGAGTCCCTTGGACTGCAAGAGTCCCTTTCCTAAAGAAAATCAATCCTGAATATCCATTTGGAGTACTGATACTGAACCTGAAGCTCCAATACTTATCAGGCCAACTGATGCAAATAAGTGGCTGGTTGGAAAGCATACTTATGCTGGGAAAGATTGAAGGCAGGAGAAGAAGGCAACAACAGAGGATGAAATGGTAGAATGGCATCACCTACTCAGTGGACATAAGTTTGAGCAAGCTCTAGGAGTTGGTGATGGACAGGGAAGCCTGGCATGCTTCAGTCCATGGGGTCACAAAGAGTTGGACATGACTGACTGACTGAACTGAATTGAACTGATAGTCAAGCTTATCCATATAATTGTATATTGGGACTATGATAATAGTGAATAAGGAAATAATATAACATTTATTGTGAGCCCAGTTTTATGCAGGGTATTTACTTTAGGTAAAACCTTTTATTTACATGATCATCACTTGAGGCTAAGTGTTTTTATTATAAACATGAGCAATAAAATGTGCTGATGAGCTGAATAGTTTTGCCAAGGTCATACAATTAATGAGGAAAATCTACAATTTAATATTTAAAATTATTTTTCTAAGTCCACAGCCATTTACTTTTATAAAATTCCAATGTGCATAGAAGCAAATTTGATCATTTAGTAGTATATGCCATGCTAGAGTACCTTTTACAAGACAAAATGTGCCCATTCTAGAAAATCTATTATTTTTATAATCAAGAAAACTCTTCCTCACCTATATTTAACATCTGAATGCTATGGAAAAATGTTTTATAATAATGCTTTAGAACTCATTCTGTTTGTGGTGGAACTGGACATGGAACAACAGACTGGTTCCAAACAGGAAAAAGAGTACATCAAGGCCGTATATTGTCACCCTGCTTGTTTAACTTATATGCAGAGTACATCATGAGAAATGCTGGGATGGAAGAAGCCCAAGCTGGAATCAAGATTGCTGGGAGATATATCAATAACCTCAGGTATGCAGATGACACCACCCTTATGGCAGAAAGTGAAGAGGAACTAAAAAGCTTCTTAATGAAAGTGAAAGAGGAGAGTGAAAAAGTTGGCTTAAAGCTCAACATTCAGAAAACTAAGATCATGGTATCTGGTCCCATCACTTCATGAGAAATAGATGGGGAAACAGTGGAAATGTGGGTGACTTTATTTTTCTGGGCTCTGAAATCACTGCAGATGGTGACTGCAGCCATGAAATTCAAAGATGCTTACTCCTTGGAAGGAAAGATATAACCAATCTAGATAGTATATTAAAAAGCAGAGACATTACTTTGCCAACAAAAGTCCATCTAGTCAAGGCTATGGTTTTTCCAGTGGTCATGTATGGATGTGAGAGTTGGACTGTGAAGAGAGCTGGGTGCTAAAAAATTGATGCTTTTGAGCTGTGGTGTTGGAGAAGACTCTTGAGAGTCCCTTGGACTGCAAGGAGACCCAACCAGTCCATCCTAAATGAGATCAGTCCTGGGTGTTCATTGGAAGGACTGATGCTGAAGCTGAAACTCCAAGACTTTGGCCACCTCATGCGAAGAGTTGACTCATTGGAAAAGCCTCTGATGCTGGGAGGGATTGGGGGCAGGGGGAGAAGGGGACGACAGAGGAAGAGATGGCTGGATGGCATCACCGACTCAATGGAGATGAGTTTGAGTGAACTCCAGGAGTTGGTGACAGACAGGGAGGCCTGGCATGCTGCGATCCATGGGGTTGCAAGAGTGGGACATGACTGAGTAACTGAACTGAACTGAATATTTTGAGATAAAAATTGTTGTTTCTCTCTCTGCTCATTCTTGTGCCATTGTTATTTCAAGTTCTGGGAGAGGCCCATGTGGCACATTAAAAAAAAAAAAAAGAAGGAAAGAAAGAAAGAAGAAGAAAATATTTTGTATTTAGAAACAAACCTACAGATTTATGACTATGGTTTTCAGCCACAAAATTCTAAGCCCTGAAGTACTCAGGACCATAGACTTGGAAGACTGAATAAAAATAAACAAATCAGTGCTATTATCTTGTTCTAGAGAATGTGTGCAGTGCTGTGCTTAGCTGTGTCCTACTCTTTGCGACCCCATGGAGCCCGCCCGGCCCCTCTGTGCATGGGGATTCTCCAGGAAAGAAAACTGGAATGGGTTGCCATGCCCTTCTCCAGGGAATCTTTCCAACCAAGTGATCAAACCCATGTCTCCCGCACTGCAGGTTAATTCTTTACCATCTGAGCCACCCAGGAAGCCCGAGAATACTGGTGTAGGCAGCCTACCCCCTCTCCAGGACATCTTCCTGACCCAGGAATCAAACTGGGGTCTCCTGCATTGCAGGCGGATTCTTTACCAGCTAAGCTACCAGAGAAGTGCATTCTAGAGAATAGTAATTATTTATTGGTTATGGAGGAAAAGAAGAAGCACTCCTTGAGAAAAGTTAATATTTTTTTTTTCTTCTGGTAAAGCTGATGACATACCTCCTTATGTGTTAGGGATGAGAGGTGAAGAAATCCCTTGCAGTGGAGGACTGTGATAGCAGCAATTAGCAGGGACTGCCTATCCCTTCCCAATGCAGTCACGTGATGGAAGCCTCAGTATACAAGGGAAAAATAAATTGACTAGATGTTAGTTAAGATTTGATTAGGTGGTAGTGAAGTTCAATTCCAAATAATGGGAGATACATAAAGATGGAAGATTGTTTCTCTTATATAAACAGCTTCCAAAGGAATGTTGTCTGGGGATAGATAATTCTCTGAGGCTTATCATCACAATGCCAGGCTTCCTCCATTTTGTTGCTCCACAATCCATGGCCATGGTTCTGGGGTCGTTTCATGGTCCCAGGTGGCAACTACAGGTTTAGTCATCATATCAGCATTTATAATCCTAGAAAAGGAGAAAAGCAAGAGAAGTGGGTGTCTCTTTCTATAAATATAAAAGCCTTCTCAAATTCTCACCTTTTTTACATCTTCATATCAGAATTAAGTTATGTGGTCACCGTCACTGTTAAAAAAAAAAAAAAATGAAGAAAATGCAATCTTTGCTTTGTTTGTTATTTATATTATTGTATAAGAAGAGAAGGGCTATCATGGCACTATTAGCCTTTTCTCCTACTAGAAGGGATCTTCAATAACTTATTTTCAATCAACCAGAAAGTTTGTGATTTAAATTTTAAAATATTGTGATATTATAGAAAAATCAAGTCTCATTTCATGAAGCAAAATGTGTAAACCATTTGTACCCACAACACATTTCTGGATAAAAGTTAGAAAAGTAAACCATTGAAATAGTTTGGAGTCACACTTCCATCAAGAACAGATGAAGAACCATGCATTTTAAGTTACATCTATTACTAGTTACTTCTCATGGCCATCTGTATATTCTTTTGTGGTAATTTCTTTCTAATATCCTATAATCACATTGTAATTGGCAACTTCTTAGAAAAATTAAGAAAAATTTCATTTTAGAACCCATTTGTTCCTCACATAAGTACAGTTGAAAGGTTTTAAATGGTAAAAAACACAATTCTTTAAGAATCACAGAATTTTTGTGGCAACAAAGTTGTGTCATTTGGCTGAAGTGTTAAGTGGTTTAGCTAGCTAAGGTTTGGATGTTGAAATGGATTTTCTAAATGTCAAGCAAAACTAAACTTATGTCTTAAATCACCATCTACTTTTGAGGCAGAATTTATAAATATGTATATATTACAGGCAAAGGGATTTTAGGATAGATAAAACAAATTTGTAATCATTTATTAAGAAATAAAAACATGATTGACACCATTTTGCAAAATTGCAATATAGATTGCAAATAAGAATGCTAACACCTTCAATTAGAAAACAATGTATTTGGCCACATCATCCTATAATGGTGGGGAAATTTTTGTTTACAACTTGCCTTGCTAATTTTTCAAGAGCCTTGGAGCTAGTCCTGCATCAAATGTGGGAGACCTGGGTTTGATCCCTGGGTTGGGAAGATCCCCTGGAGAAGGGAAAGACTACTCATTCCAGTATTCTTGCCTGGAGAATTCCATGGACAGAGAAGCCTAATTGCCCACATTTCATGTGGTAGCAAATAATCGAACATGACTGAGCGACTAAAACTTGCACTTGCCTGCTTCCAATGTAATATAGAAACAAGGATGATTATTTTGATTTGTCCTTTAATGGTAGATTTTTCATGTGTTTTGTGTTGCTTGTGAAAATCCCAGAAAACACTGTTGTTCTAAAATACTTATCACTATTACTTATGATCACTCTTTTAATTGTTTGAACCAGAATATGGAGTTGAAGCCAGCCAGCCAACATTCCTTTGTGACACTCCTACTTTCAGTTTGCTTTACTTACACAAACAAATAAGAAAGTTAGGATATGCGTTTTATTATAGACTGCTTTTTTTTTTTTTTTTTAAATTTAAGGTAGTGTGATAGTGTATGTAACTCAGATGCAGTTTGTCCTTTGATATTCCTAAGAATGTGTCTCTGGTTTCTGGCATATACCCTGAAAACTGCACCTGAATACCAGTCTTTTGGAAGATTCTAAGAAGAGAATGACAGATGATGACTTTTCAGTTTTCTTATACTCTTCTAGCTAATGACTTCTGCTTCTCTTTAATGGTTTAATTTATGCAATATCCTGATGTCCTACACATTGGAGGGGACGTGCTTTACCCTATTCTTTCCATAAATTCAGCTAAAAATCCTGGACATTATAACACAAGAACACAAAAAAATAAAGAAAGCTGACTGTCCCAAAGAATGACGCAAAATTGAGTGTCTTTGATTATATCTGACTATCCCAGCCTGGGTACTGGAGAAGCCATCAAACAATAAATGCAGACAGGTGCAGAGAGGGGGGAAAAAAAAAAAAGTCATCAAGAAAGGACCACTTTCTCTCTCAAAGTACAAGGTAAGGGTCAGTGTAGAATAACAAAAATCTTTTAGAAAATAACTGCTCTACTCCAGCCAGCAACCATAGCAGGGATACATTTGTACAATTTCAGCACTCTCCTTTGGTCCAGAGTTATCTGTCTCAACCTTCACCAACTGCATCTATTGGAATATATTTAAATATATATACATACAGTGTTCTATACGAAGTCATACAGTATTTCCCTCTGTTGCTGTTGTTGTTGTTGTTGTTTAGTCACTAAGTCAAGTCCAACTGTTTGGACTGTAGCATGCCAGGCTTCCCTGTCCTTCACTATCTCCCTGAGTTTGCTCAAACTCCTGTCCATTGAGTTGGTGATACCATCCAACCATCTCATCCTCTGTCACCCCCTTCTCCTCTTGCCCTCAGTTTTTCCCACCACCGGGGTCTTTTCCAATAAGTCAGCTCTTCGCATCAGGTGAACAAAGTATTGGAGTTTCAGATTCAGGATCAGCCCTTCCAATGAATATTCAGGACTGATTTCCTTTAGGATTGACTGATTTGATCTCCTTGCGGTCCAAAGGACTCTCAAGTCTTCTCCAACACCATGGTTAAAAGTCATCAATTCTATGGTGCTAAGCCTTCTTTATGGTCCAGCTCTGACATCCATACATGATTATTGGAAAAATCATAGCTTGACTACACAACCTTTGTTGGCAAAGTGATGTCTCTGATTTTTAATATGTTGTCTAGTTTTGTCATAGCTATTCTTCCAAGGAGCAAGTGTCTTTGCATTTTGTGGCTGCAGTCACCATCTGAATTGATTTTGGAGCCCAAGAAAATGATATCTGACACTATTTCCACATTTGCCACATTTTTTTGCCATGAAGTATTAGGACTGGAAGCCATGATCTTAGTTTTTTGAATGTTGAGTTTTAAGCCAGCTTTTTCACCCTCCTCTTTCGTCTTCCTCAAGAAGCTCTTTAGCTCCTCTTCACTTTCTGCCATTAAAGGGGTATCAGCTGTATATCTAAGGTTGTTGATATTTTTCCTGGCAATATTGATTCTAGCTTGTGATTCATCCAACCTGACATTTGGTGTGATGTACTCTGCATGGAAGTTAGATAAGCAGAGTGACAACATATAGCCTTGATGTACTCCTTTTCTAATTTTGAACCAGTCCATTGTTCCATGTCCAATTCTAACTATTGCTTCTTGTCCTGCATGCAGGTTTCACGGGAGGCAGGTAAGGTGGTCTGGTATTCCCATTTCTTTAAAAACTTTCCAGTTTGTTGTGATCCACATAGTCAAAGGCTTTAGAGTCATCTAAAGGTTTCAAAGTAGTAGATTTTTAATTTTTAAAAAATTCCCTTGATTTTTCTATGATCCAGCATATGTTGGCAATTTGATCTCTGGTTGCTCTGCCTTTTCTAAATCCAGCTTGAACATCTGTAATTTCTCAGTTCACATGCTGTTGAAGCCTAGCTTGAAGGATTTTGAGCATAATCTTCCTGGCATGTGCAATTGTATGGTGATTTGAACATTTTTGGCATTTCCCTTCTTTGCGATTGGAATGAAAACTGACATTTTTCAGTCCTGTGGCCACTGCTGAATTTTCCAAATTTGCTGGCATAATGAATGCAGCACTTTAGCAGCATCATCTTTTAAGATTTGAAACAGGTCAGCTGGAATTCCATCACTTCCACTAGCGTTATTAGTGGTAATGCTTCCTAAGGACCACTTGACTTCACACTCGAAGATGTCTGGCTCTAGGTGAGTGACCACATATTCACAGTTAACTGGGTCATTAAGAGCTCTTTTTGTACATTTTCTGTATATTCTTTCCACTTTTTCTTTATCTCTTCTGGTTCTGTTAGGTCCTTGCCATTTTTGTCTTTTATTTTGCCTGTCTTTGTATGAAATATTCCCTTGGTATCTCCAATTTTCTTGAAGACATTTCTAATCTCCATTCTATTGTTTCCCTTCTAAAACCTATTTAATAACGATGCTACCTACTTGTAGCCCCTATGGAATATTTACAGTGTGCCTTCCAGGCACCAAGCATTTTTCTAAAATCTTTACATACGTTGTCATTCAAAAGGAGTTAGTGAAAGTGTTTGTCACTCAGTCATGTCTGACTCTTTGTAACTCCGGGGCCTGTAGCCTGCCAAACACCTCTGTTCATGGGATTCCCCAGAGAAGAATACTGAAGTGGGTACCCATTCCTTTCTCCAGGAGATCTCCCCAACACAAGGATCGAACTCTGGTCTCATGCATTACAGGCAGATTCTTTACCATCTGAGCCACCAGGGACATCTCTAAGTCATTTAATTCCATCACACAAAAAGTATGATATAGTTTTTAGTCTTTCCAAGTTAAAAGTGAGAAAAAATGAGAGAGTGGGTAAGCAACTTGCCCAGCATCAAATATCATTTGCCCTTGTATTCATACACTATGTGTATATACACTCGGTGTATTCAGTGAGAGATCCACTTACCTGTGTTCATGTGACATGCATCTTAGCGGAGGAAAAAAAAAATTGATCCTCTTGGAGTCTCTAGATGAGTCTATTAATTAAAATTAAAAGACAAATTAATGGAAAGTAAACTTGTTTCATTAAACTTTTGCACATACATGTGGGCTTTCACAAGAGAATGAAAACTTGAAGAAATGACTAGAGTAGAAATTTTTTTATATATTTTAGATAAAAGCATATTTGTGAAGAACTGGGGACACAGTGAGGTATGGGTTAAGAGCAGTAAATAGTGAAGAGGTAACTAGGAAGATAAGGACTAGTTTAGCAAGTGTTTGTACAAATTTCTTGACCTCAACTTACCCAACTCTGCTAATAAAAATGTTGTCTTTCCTCTTGTTATGGGAAGGAACTTTTCACATGGAAGTTGTATGACCTGTTTCAGGGAAGGATGATGTGTATATTTGAGAGTGACCTTCCTGGTTTTGCTTTTTTTTAATTCCTACAGCTTAAGATACTTAATATGACAAGGTATTATGTCCTGGACCCCATCAGTATATTGATTTTTGTTCCCTGTTTTTATATTAGCTTTTATTGGTCCTTGAAAGGAGTTCAGCCTTTCCATGTATGACTTTGAACTTGCTGAACATGAGAAGTCATATCTCTAAAGAGAGATTTTGCTTTTACCCTTAAGTAAAACCTGTTTTAGCTTATTTAGTTTGATGTCCTAAAGAATCATGTTTTAACTACTGTTTCATCCCTCATATTGCTCAACTCAGCCATAGCCTAATGATTAAAAAAGAAAAAAAAAAAAAAGTTACACTTAACTCAAAGCCCCATACTTAGAAAGACCAACACTAGTTAAATTTTGGAGTCATATCTGGGAACAATGACCACTGTACACTGAATAGATTAAAAAGTCCAATTGTCCCAAAATGTCATTTTTTTTGTTTCTAACTTTCAAAGTTTCAAAGCCATTCTTTCATGTGATGAGGTTACTATATGTCTCTGAACAGTGTGTATGAATTGGATAGGGGGAAAAATGTTGCCAGTTAACCATCCCTCACTCCTGCAGATGCTGAAATAAATTTATTCTAGGCACAAGGAGACAGATGGAAATCAAACATCATTATTTACTTGATAAAGCTAGGTTTGAGATAAGAAGCTGGCCCAAAATCTAAAATGAAGATTCCTTCCCTTCCCTCTGTGAATGGAAACTAAGTACCCAATTTTAGAAGAAGCAATTTTGAAAGGTAGTTTTTTTTTCCATAATACAGAAAAATAAGTTCCATTTCAATAAGAATATCACATCACAGAAAAAAAAAAAAAAAAAAAAAAAAACAAGGAAAAATGTGCAGCCCATATGTGGCAAAAATGTTCACACTGAAAGCAAGAGAAACCATTTTTGTCAGTTTTTAGTCAAATAATTCCTTCACTATTGCATGGAATGTGGAAAATCTCCACCACCTGAGGAGCAATAAGGGAAAGGTCTGATAATGAAGAAAAGTACATATCATGTAATACACATCTGATAATGAAGAAAAAACACATCATATGTTTGCATGTTTGAAATTAAGAGGTTATGTGGCTATTTTGCAAAGACTTGAGGTTAATTTTCCCATGATAGAGTACTACTGCAATATGTTATGATCAAAATACATGATAATCTGTTAGTTTATATAATTTCTGATAAATAAATTTGGATATTATATTTCTATATACTTATTCTGCCTACATCCCCCCAAATACTGAAAATAAAATACTTTAAAAGATCTACTGTTCTTTTAACTTTGGTATGCCCATATGGCTTTACCTCATAACTGCCCATTTTCTGACAGTATTATCAATTATTTAGATGATCATTTTTTATGTTTTCTTATCTCTGTTCAACTTTGGATCATTTCTTTCTGCCATTTTTTTTTTCCTTTGTATTTTCTTCGCGTTTTTTGTAAATATTCCTTACTGTCTTAAGACACATATTATCATTTATTCCCTTTATATTTAAATAGCTCCCTGAAAGCAGACTTTTAACTTCAATAAATTTGGCTATATTTCCCTAATAATGTACTCAAAACATCATTGTATTCTTGTCATATTACTTCACTAAAGTTTTTTATACATTCCAGTTGCTGATGAGATAAATTCATACTCCTCATTTTGTCATTCAAGAAATTCTATAATATGGTGTTCCTAGTTTTAAAGTCTGACCTTCTAAATCCAACTTATATTTTATTGCTTCACCAAATTACAAAAGTCATCATTCCTTAAATACAATGTGTATTCTCCTGCCATTTCATATTTGCTCTAGG
This sequence comes from Cervus canadensis, assembly GCF_019320065.1. Taxonomy (NCBI): domain Eukaryota; kingdom Metazoa; phylum Chordata; class Mammalia; order Artiodactyla; family Cervidae; genus Cervus; species Cervus canadensis. The sequence continues at coordinate 16,826,991 of NC_057411.1, read as the reverse complement.
TAATGTTTATATAATGTGTATATATTGACCTTCAAAACTATGTCTTTAGAAGGGAGTCCACTCCTGCCACTGCTATTCAACATAATTTTGGAAGTCTTAGCCATGACAATGACTATAAAAAAAAAATAAAAGAAATCTAGATTAGAAAAGACATAAAGTTCTTATTGTTTGCAGACAAAATACTATACACAGAAAGCCCTAAAGATTCTATCAGAAAATTACGGGAGCTAATCAGTGAATTTAGTAAAGTCATAGGATACCAAATCAATACAAGAAATCCCTGGTATTCCCATACAATAACAACAACAACAACAAAATCAGAAAGAAAAATTAAGGAATCAATCCCATTAACCACTGCAACAAAAAGAATAAAATACCTATGAATAATCCTACCTGAGGAGACAAAAGAATTGTATAAAAAACTATAGGTCACTTATGAAAGAGATCACAGACAACATAAACAGATGGAGAGATGTTCTCAGGTTGGAAGAATTAATACTGTGAAAATGACTATACTACTCAAAGCAATCAACAGATTAAATGCAATCCCTATCAAATTACTAATGGCATTTTTCTAAAACTAGATCAAAACAATTCACAATTCAAATGGAAGCATAAAAGACCCCAAATAACCAAAGCAATTTTGAGAAAGAAAGATGGAGCTGGGGAAATCAACCTTCCTGACTTCAGACTATGCTGCAAAGCTACAGTCATTAAGACAGTCTAGTACTAGCACAAAAACAGAAATATAGACCAGTGAATAAGATAGAAAGCCTAGAGATAAACCCATGCATCTATGGGACCCATATCTTTGACAAAAGAAGCAAGAATATACATTGTATAAAAGACAGCTTCTTCAGTAAGTAGTACTGGGAAAACTGGACAACTACATGTAAAAGAATGAAATTAGAACACTTCCTAACAATATGTGTGTGTGTGCTCAGTTGCTCAGTCATGCCCAGCTCTTTGAGACCCCATGGACTGTATAGCCCACCAGGCTCCTCTTTCCATGGAATTTTCTAGGCAAGAATACTGGAGTGGGTTGCCATTTGCTTCTCCAGGGAATCTTCCTGACTCAGGGATCAAACCCACATCTCCTGTGTCTCCTGCATTGGATGGTGGATTCTTTATCACTGAGCCACCTGGGAAGCATTCTAACACCATATACAAAGATAAACTCAAAATGGGTTAAAGACCTAAATGTAAGACCAGAAACTATAAAACTCTTAGAGGAAAACAGGCAGAGCATTCTTTGATATAAATCATAGCAAGATCCTTTATGACTCAACTCCTAGAAATATGACTCACCTCCTAAAAATAAGCAAATGAGACCTAACTAAGCTTAAATCTTTTGCACAGCAAAAGAAGCCATAAACAAGATGAAAAGACAACCCTCAGAATGGGAGAAAATAATTGCAAATGAAGCAAGTGACAAAGGACTAATCTCCAAAATATATAAGCAGCTCATGCAGTTCAATATCAGAAAAGCAAACAACCCAGTCAAAAAATAGGCAGAAGTTCTAAGCAGACATTTTTCCAAAGACATATGGATGGCTAATAAACACATGAAAAAATGTTCAACATTGCTTATTATTAGAAATGAAAATCAAAACTAAAACGAGGTATCAGCTCATACCCACCAGAATGGCCATCATTAAAACAGCTACAAACAATCACTGCTGAAAAAGGATGTGGAGAAAAGGGAATTCTCTTGCACAGTTGATGGAAATGTACCTTGATACAGTCACTATGGAGAGCAGCATTTCTATTATGGAGATTTATATTAAAAAAAAAAGATAGGAATAAAACTACCATATGACCCAGCAATCCAACTACTGGACATATACTCTAAGAAAACCACGATTCTAAAAGACACATGTACTCCAGAGTTCACTGCAGCACTATTTACAATAGCCAGGACATGGGAGTGATCTAGATGCCCATCAACACATGAATGGATAAAGAAGCTGTAGTACATATATAGAATAGGATATGACACAGCCATGAAAATGAATGAATTTGAGTCAGTTCTAGTGACATGAATGAACCTAGAGCCTGTTCTACAGAGTGAAGTAAGTCAGAAAGAGAAAAACAAGTATCATATATTAATGCATATATATGGAATCTAGAAAAATGGTACTGATGAACCTATTTTCAGGGCAGGAATAGAGACATAGACCTAGAGAACAGATTTGTGAACATACGGGAGGATGGAGAGGGTGGGACAAGTTAAGGGAGTAGTATTGAAGTATATACATTATCATGCATAAAATAGATAGCTAGTGGGAAGTTGCTATACAAAACAGAGAGCTTAGCCTGGTTCTCTATGATAACCTATAGGGGTAAGATGAGGGGGGTGGGAAGCTCAAGAGGGAGGAGATATATGTATACTTATAGCTTATTCACATTTTTGTACAGAAGAAACCAAGACAGCAATTATTGTAAAGTAATTATCCTCCAATTAAAAATAAATTTTAAAAACATCCAAAAAGTATGTCCTTATTCTTGCCTGGAAAATTCCATTGACAGTGGAGTCTGGTGAGCTACAGTCCATGGGGTCACAAAGAATTGGACACAACTGAGCGACTGAGCGCACGCGCACACACACACACACAATGTCTTCCTAACTTTAAATGAATCTGCTTTGGTTTCTATCTCCGTCACGAACTCTTCTCTAAACTTTCTCAAACTCTAAATCCAATCCAAGTTTCTCTGTGGACTAAAAATGACTTCCAAGCCAAGTATCCACTGACTGACTACTGAATTTCTTGACATATATAACTCAATATGTTTAAAGCAGAATGTATTTTCCTTTTCCTTCTTATGGCAGAGATTATATAATTGTTCATGAAACCATTTCCATTTCTTCCTGGGAACTCAAATTAATTGTATTTTCCAGCCTTCTTTGAAAGTAGGTGGGGCCAACTGACTAAGGTCTAGTCAGTGCAAAGTGAGCATAGGTGAAAATAAACTACTTCCCAGAAAGATCCATTAATAATAATAATAATAAGATAGTTTCAGTGAGATTCTACTCATGTTTTCTTTCTTTAGGACCTATTTCACAAAGGAAAAGATTTGAAAAATCATGGTTTTCATGGACAGAAGTTCAAGGAATTCCCAATGGTCCAGTGGTTAGGACTGCATTTTCACTGCTGAACTAAGATCACACAAACCAAACAGTACAATCAAAAGGAAAAATTCAGTCTTTTAGTCACTATGTGCTAAGATTGATATCTACTGCAGTATAATGTGAAAAATAAATATTAAGCCATTTATTTAATTTTGTTAAGCCAGTGATATTATGGAATTGTGATTTAACTAGTGAGTTGAATTAGTCTGAAATATGCATGAAATATTGCTTTCTATATTCACTTATAACACCGAGTCCAAGCCAGATTATATCATACTTACAATAACTATTGCAAGATTCTTAATAGCTCTCCCTGCTTCTCCACTTAACATTCAAAATCATTTTCTTCTTTATAGCCAGAAACACCTTTAAATTGTAATCTCAGATATATAATATATATTATATAATATTCTTGATTAAAACTATACAATGAGTTTAGCTAAGGAAATTTTTTTAGAAAAAGAAATAATCACAGTTGTTCTCAGAGGACTTTCTCTTCCCATCTTACCTTTGAGTTTACGATTGTTGTGATTCTGTTCTCTCTTGCAGCCTTCTATAGTGAATGTGTTGCGAACAGATAAATCTTCCTGTACATTTTATGGGATGCTGAAGTATAAGGATCCAAACCTAGGCATAGGATGGAGAAGTCTAGGCAGAAATTTTATATTCTGGTATGTGACCCAGTTTTAATTTATAGATGGGACTCTGAGAAAGAGGAAAGTGTAGGAAGGGTTGGTATGTAGATATTTGAGTGATCAAGTGGCAAATGGATAGATGGTACTATCTGAAACATTATCAGATCTCCTTTTTTTTCCCTCTATATTACAGCACTCCAGTGTTAGCTGGGCTCATTTTTTTCTAGAACAAAAATTAAATTTCTCAGGATCTTTGCAAAGTTGGCAAAGTAACAAAATAGGAGATTATATTCCTAAAATTGTGCAGCCGCATACCAGTTCTGAGAGCCTATCTGTATACTTACATAAAATAAACATAAAACCACTTTCTTTTTAAGCTACTGCTATTTTGGACTTTTCTGTTGTCTTCATGCTCACATATATATCTAATATAATAATGTGATAAATAATTACAAGAGTTTAAAATAGTTGACTAAAATGAACAATATATATTTTAAATTTAGAAGAAAAAAGATAAAACAAAATCTCAGAAAAAGCTAAATTCAAGGATAATCATTAAAAATGTACTCTTGCTAGCTTTGTGACTGGAATTAGATTCTAAAATTTCTGAGTCTGTTCTAAACTATGATTTCACATTTTTATTAAAATTTGCCTTCTTCATCTGACATAGTAGAATATTTCTCATTAAGGAATACTTAAAACAAGAACATAAAATTAAAAGTGAAAAATTGATCCATAAAAGCCTTATTAATGTCCACAGTGCATAGACAGGATCATTTTTCACAAGAAAAGTAACAGTGTCTTTTGTACTTATCTCACACTAGAATTTTTCCCTTGATGCTTATAAAGATTATGTTATATTAATAAACAATGTATTAAAAAGTAACATCCTAATAAGTAAATCACTTTAATATGAGATTTTCTTATAGGACTAATTACAGATATAGGATTTAATTTTGATTAGATATATGTAATCAAATCTAATCAAAATTTAATGACACTAATTTTATGCAATATAAAATGTCTGAACCATGTTAGTGTGGATTTTATCTTGTGTGCTATATTTTTCTAATACAGTCTTTATTTAGTAACTTAAAATTCCTGGAAGCTAAATTCAATACTAGTGTTGTGTTTGTTCTCAAAAAATCATATGCCTGTAAGGGATGAGTGAAGAAAAAATCCCAGGAGATAGCCCGAGAGTTATGTCTTTTAACAAAGACAAGACTCTAGATGATATGTGATTACAGCAATCAAAAGTCATCCTTTTTCTAAACAGTATTAGGAAAAAAATCCATTTGTAATTTTCTTGTTTCTAGTTGTAGACTCTTCTTTTTCACCTAGAGAATTTCCTTTAGCATTTGTTGTAAAGCTGATCTGGTGGTATTGAACTCTATTAGCTTTTGCTTGTTTGTAGAGCTTTTGATTCTCCAGTGAATCTGAATGACAGCCTTGTTGGACAGAGTATTCTTGGTTGTAGGTTCTTCCCTTTCACCACTTTAAATATACCATGCCATTCCCTTCTGGCCCACAGGATTTCTGCTGAGAAATCAGCTAGTAACCTTATGGGAGTTTCCTTGTATGTTATTTGTTGCTTTTTCCTTATTTCTTTTAATAATTTTCTTTGTGTTTAACTTTGGTCAATTTGATTACTATATATCTCAACCTGTTTCTCCAGTTTAACCTGCCTGGGACTCCTCTGTGCTTCCTGAATGCTGGGAAGTTGGTGACTGTTTCCTTTTCTATGTTAGTGAAGTTTACATGTTAGTGAAGTTTACAGCTATTATCCCTTTGAATATGTTCTTAGGTCTTTCTCCTTTCTTCTCCTTCTGGAATGTAACATGAATACTGGTGCATCTAAAGTTGTCCCAGAGGTCATTAGACTGTCTCATTTTTTTGTTCTTCTTCTTCTTATTTTTTAATTCTGTGATTTTTACTATTCTGTATTTCAGGTCACTTATGCATTCTTCTGCTTCAGTTATTCTGATATTGATTCCTTCTAGTGTAGTTTTCATTTCAGTTATTGTACTTTTTAATCTTTTTTTTTTTTTTAACAATTCTTCTAGTTCTTTGTTAAACATTTCTTGTATCTTCTAGATCTATGCCTCCATTATTTTTCTGAGCTCTTGGATCATCTTTACTATCATTTCTCTGAATTATTTTTTAAGTAGTTTGCCTATCTCTACTTCAGTTAGTTGTTCTTCTGAGGTTTTATGTTGTTCCTTCATCTGGGACATATTCCTCTATTGTCTCATTTTGTCTCATATTCTGTGGTTGCATTTTCTGTTCCACAGGCTACAAAGTGTTGTAGTTTTTGCTTCTGCTCTCTTACCACTGGTAGATGAGTCTGTCTAAAAGGTTTGCTAAAGCTTCCCTGTGAAAAGGATTCATACCTGCCCCTTGGTGGGTACAACTGAGTCTTGTCCCTCTGGGCAAGGCTAGGTCAGGGGATGTGCTTACTGGGCAGCTGTGTACTCAGGAAGACTTTAAGCAACTTGTCTGCTGATATATGAGGCCATTTACCCACCCTGTGGGTTGTTTGACTTGAGGCATCCCAGCACTGGAGCCTACAGGTTCTTGGGTGGGGCCAGGACTTTGTGAGAAAACAGCAGCCTCCCTGAGGCCTTATGTCAACAAGTACACCCCAGTTCCATTGCTGCCAGTGTCCTTGTGTCTGCAGTGAGCCACAGTTGTCCCCCTGCTTCTGCAGGAGATCCTCCAATACTAGCAGGTGAGTCTGGCCCAGTCTCTTATGATGTCACTGATTTTTTTCCTTGGGTCCTAGTACACAGGAGACGTACCCTGCACCCTCCAAGAGTGGAGTTTCTGTTTCTCCCAGTTCTGGGGAATCCTGGTGATCAAACCCCAAAGCTCTTCAAAGCCAGATTCTCCAGGGGCTTATCCTCCCCTTGCCAGACATCTAGGTGGGGAAGCTTGAAGTAAAGCTCAGAACTTGCACTCATATGGGAGAATTTCTGTGGTATACTTATTTTCCAGTTTGTGGGTCATCTACCTGTTATGTACAGGATTAGATTTTATTGTGATTGCACCCAACCTACTATCTTATTGTAGTGCCTCATTTGGCTTGTGTGTTGAGTATCTTTTTTGGTAGATTCCAGCATTTCTTTTTTGCTAATGTTTGTTTTGCAGTTTTTTAGCCTTGGAAATGCATAGAGATCATTCAGTCATTTTTTTTTTTTCATTTATTTTTATTAGTTGGAGGCTAATTACTTTACAATATTGCAGTGGTTTTTGTCATACATTGACATGAATCAGCCATAGATTTACATGTACTCCCCATCCCGATCCCCCCTCCCACCTCCCTCTCTACCCAATCCCTCTGGGTCTTCCCAGTGCACCAGGCCCGAGCACTTGTCTCATGCATCCAACCTGGACTGGTGATCTGTTTCACCCTAGATAATATACATGTTTCGATGCTGTTCTCTTGAAACATCCCACCCACGCCTTCTCCCACAGAGTCCAAAAGTCTGTTCTGTACATCTGTGTCTCTTTTTCTGTTTTGCATATAGGGTTATCATTACCACCTTTCTAAATTCCATATATATGTGTTAGTATGCTGTAATGGTCTTTATCTTTCTGGCTTACTTCACTCTGTATAATGGGCTCCAGTTTCATCCATCTCATTAGAACTGTTTCAAATGAATTCTTTTTAATGGCTGAGTAATAGTCCATGGTATATATGTACCACAGCTTCCTTATCCATTCAACTGCTGATGGGCATCTAGGTTGCTTCCATGTCCTGGCTATTATAAACAGTGCTGTGATGAACATTGGGATGCACGTGTCTCTTTCAGATCTGGTTTCCTCGGTGTGTATGCCCAGAAGTGGGGTTGCTGGGTCATATGGCAGTTCTATTTCCAGTTTTTTTTTTTTTTTGAGGAATATCCACACTGTTCTCCATAGTGGCTGTACTAGCTTGCATTCCCACCAACAGTGTAAGAGGGTTCCCTTTTCTCCACAGCCTCTCCAGCATTTATTGCTTGTAGACTTTTGGATAGCAGCCATCCTGACTGGCGTGTAATGGCACCTCATTGTGGTTTTGATTTGCATTTCTCTGATAATGAGTGATGTTGAGCATCTTTTCATGTGTTTGTAGCCATCTGTATGTCTTCTTTGGAGAAATGTCTGTTTAGTTCTTTGGCCCATTTTTTTGATTGCATCGTTTATTTTTCTGGATTGAGCTGCAGGAGTTGCTTGTATATTTTTGAGATTAATCCTTTGTCTGTTTCTTCATTTGCTATTATTTTCTTCAATCTGAGGCTGTCTTTTCACCTTGCTTATAGTTTCCTTTGTTGTGCAAAAGGCTTTTAGTTTCATTAGGTCCCATTTGTTTATTTTTGCTTTTATTTCCAATATTCTGGGAGGTGGGTCATAGAGGATCTTGCTGTGATTTATGTCGGAGAGTGTTTTGCCTATGTTCTCCTCTAGGAGTTTTATAGTTTCTGGTCTTACATTTAGATCTTGAATACATTTTGAGTTCATTTTTGTGTATGGTGTTAGAAAGTGTTCTAGTTTCATTCTTTTACAAGTGGTTGACCAGTTTTCCCAGCACCACTTGTTAAATAGGTTGTCTTTTTTCCATTGTATATCCTTGCCTCCTTTGTCGAAGATAAAGTGTCCATAGTTTCGTGGATTTATCTCAGGGCTTTCTATTCTGTTCCATTGATCTATATTTCTGTCTTTGTGCCAGTACCATACTATCTTGATGACTGTGGCTTTGTAATATAGTCTGAAGTCAGGCAGGTTGATTCCTCCAGTTCCATTCTTCTTTCTCAAGATTACTTTGGCTATTCGAGGTTTTTTGTATTTCCATACAAATTGTGAAATTATTTGTTCTAGTTCTGTGAAAAATACCATTGGTAGCTTAACATTCGGTCATTTTTAAGATTGCATCCAAATACTGCATTTTGGACTCTTTTGCTGACTATGATGTCTACTCCATTTTTCCTAAGGGATTCTTGCCCAAAGTAATAGACATAATGGTCATCTGAGTTAAATTCACCCAGTCCAGTCCATTTAGGTTCGCTGATTCCCAAAATGTTGACATTCACTCTAGTCATCTTCTGTTTGACCACTTCCAATTTGCCTTGATTCATAGACCTAACATTCTGGGTTCCTATGCAATATTGCTCTTAACAACACTGGACTTTGCGTCTATCACCAATCACATCCACAACTGGGTGTTGTTTTTGCTTTGACTCTGTCTCTTAATTCTTTCTGGAGTTATTTCTCCACTGATCTCCAATAGCATATTGGACACCTACCGACCTGGGGAGTTCACCTTTCAGTGTCCTATCTTGCCTTTTTCATACTGTTCATGGGGTTCTCAAAGCAAGAATACTGAAGTGGTTCAAGGGAATAGATCTCATAGAGTGCCTGATGAACTATGAATAGAATTTCTTGACATTGTACAGGAGACAGGGGTCAAGACCATCCCCAAGGGAAAGAAATGCAATAAAGTAAAATGGCTGCCTAGGGAGACATTACAAATAGCTGTGAAAAGAAGAGAAGAGAAAGGCAAAGGAGAAAGGAAAGATATACCCATTTGAATGCAGAGTTCCAAAGAATAGCAAGGAGATATAAGAAAGCCTTCATAAAGAAAACCTTCCTCAGTTATCAGTGCAAAGAAATGGAAGGAAACAATAGAATGGGAAAGACTAGAGATCTCTTCAAGAAAATTCAAAATACCAAGGGAACATTTCATGCAACGATGGGCTCAATAAAGGACAGAAATGGTATGGATCTAACAAAAGCAGAAAATATTAAGAAGAGGTGGCAAGAATACACAGAAGAACTATATAAAAAAGATCTTCATGACCCAGACAATCACAATGGTATGATCACTAACTTAGAGCCAGACATCCTGGAATGTGAAGTCAAGTGAGCCTTAAGCAGTATCATTATGAACAAAGCTAGTGGAGGTGATGTAATTCCAGTTGAGCTACTTCAAATCCTAAAATATGATGCTGTGAAAGTGCTGCACTCAATATGCCAGCAAATTTGGAAACTCAGCAGTGGCCACAGGACTGGAAATGGTCAGTTTTCATTCCAATTCCAAAGAGAGGCAATGCCAAAGAATGCTCAAACTACCAAACAATTGCATTCATCTCACAGGATAGTACAGTAATGTTCAAAATTCTCTAAGCCAGGCTTCAAGAGTATGTGAACCATGAACTTCCAGATGTTCAAGCTGGTTTGGGAAAAGGCAGAGTAATCAGAAATCAAATTGCCAACATCTGTTGGATTACTGAAAAAGCAAGAGAGTTCCAGAAAAACATCTATTTCTGCTTTATTGACTATGCCAAAGCCTTTGGCTATGTGGATCACAACAAACTGTGGGAAATTCTGAAAGAGATGGGACTACCAGACCACCTGACATGCCTCTTGAGAATTTGGTATTCAGATCAAGAAGCAACACTTAGAACTTGTCATGGAACAATAGACTGTTTCCAAATAGGAAAAGGAGAATGTCAAGGCTGTGTATTGTCACCCTGCTTATTTAACTTATATGCAGAGTACATCATGAGAAATGCTGGGCTGGATGAAGCACAAGCTGGAATCAAGATTGCCAGGAGAAATATTAATAACCTCAGGTGTGCAGATGATGCCACCCTTATGGCAAAAACAAAGAAGAACTAAAGAGCCTCTTGATGAAAGTGAAAAAGGAGAGTGAAAAAGTTGGCTTAAAGCTCAACATTCAGAAAATTAAGTTCATGGAATCTGGTCCCAACACTTCATGGTAAATAGATGGGGAAACAGTGAGAGACTTTATTCTGGGAGCCTCCAAAATTACTGCAGATGGTGATTGCAGCCATGAAATTAAAAGGCACTTACTCCTTGGAAGAAAAGTTGTGGCCAACCTAGATAGCATACTGAAAAGCAGAGACAAAACTTTGCCAACAAAGGTCTATCTAGTCAAGGTTATGTTTTTTTTTGTTGTTGTTGTTGTTTTTTTTAGCAGTCATGCATGAATGTGAGAGTTGGACTATAAAGAAAGCTGAACACCAAAGAATTGATGCTTTTGAATTGTGGTGTTGGAGAAGACTCTTGATAGTCACTTGAACTGCAAGGAAATCCAACCAGTCCATCCGAAAGGAAATCAGTCCTGAATATTCATTGGAAGGACTGATGTTGAAGCTGAAACCCCAATACTTTGGCCACCTTATGCACAGAGCTGAGTCATTGGAAAAGACCCTGATGCTGGGAAAGATTGAAGGAGGGAAGATAAGGGAGTGACAGAGGATGAGATGATTTGATGGCATCACTGACTCAATGGACATGAGTTTGAGTAAGTACTGTGAGTTGGTGAAGGACAGCAAAGCCTGGCATGCTGTAGTCCATAGGGTTGCAAAGAGCCAGGCACGACTGAGCAACTGAACTGAGCTGAACTGTTCTGCAGTTAGTTACTATTCTTGTTTTTCTGTAAGAAAAGGTGAGCTTATGTCCTTCTACTCCACCATCTTGTCTTCTCTGCCTAGAAATCCTTGAATTTGAATGGCTTGTTTATCTCTATTTTATTTTCCATCATTAAATATTTGTTCAATATTCTTTTCTGAGTGATAATGAGTCACCTAAATTGCAGCAAAACAATTTTCTTTAAAGTTACTGAAAGGAAAATATATAAAGCATATTTCTCAGGATGTCTTTCTCAAACCAGTGAATTAGAAAATCTGGTTGTGTGGTTCATTACCATAAACTCTCATGACAAAAAATTTTGTCTTGTCCTCTGAGGTATGCCCAGCAGCTGGAATAGTAAATGACATTAGTGAATGACTAGCTCCTGTCACGTCTGAGACGTATTGATCTAAGAATTCAAAAGTTTAAAGTGTAGGAAGTGCATGCTTATAAAAATTGAGTTTTCATAGTACTGTTTTATAATGTTCTGACTAATTTACTTTGCATCTTCCTATTTATCTATTTGCAGAGAAACTGTTTGGGCATACCGAAGTTAAATAGGTCACTTCTAGTTTACTTAAACCTACTTCCAGAAGAACACTTTCCAAAATCCAGTCAGTTTAAGAGGAAGTAAAAACACATGTACACACTAACATACCCAGAGATCAAAAATTGAATGAAGGAAAAATTTCTATTTTAAAGATTGATTAATGCAGTGTAAAAAGACTATGAAAAAAATCATGGAGAATTAAATAAAATTAAATATGTTTCTCTTAGAGTCTTGTTTAGATGTATTTGTTTAGTTGTGCTAATTAAATAATTTTATAAAATCTTGTCAAATGTAGTTTTATTCTTTTTCAATAGAGAAAAATAATGAGGTTGACAACCACTGATCCAAATCTTAATAACTTTATTTAAAGAGAGAGAAGGACTAGCAGTATTACAAAATGACTACTATGCCATTACCTGTCATGAAAAGCTTTGAGAAAAGCACCAATAATGTGAAACTAGTCATTATCTTCTTTCTTTCTCTCTCTTTTTGTTGTTGCTACTGATTACGTACCTCAGCTCTCTCAGTTGCTGGTGACTTTCAGCCAAATTTTTGAGGGAGTTTCCTTGACCTGTTCCTAGGCTGAGATGCCTTCTATATGCAGAGAAGACAATGCTCAGTCTAGTTTGCCTATGGAATATGTTGCAATAGATAAGGCATCAGCCTTGGAAAACAACAGATGGCTTAAGCAGGCCTTGTGCCAACTCATAATTACAACCTGGTAGGCCTAGGGGAACAGACTGTGCACCTTAGAGCTGAAACTAAATGAATTTATGTTTTTCTCTATTCTCTTTTTTTTCCATTGATGTGGTTGCTAATATGGTTATAAGAGCATGATAGAATTGTGTATAAGTGTGTGTATGTGTGTGTATGCATTTTAAGCTTTCAAGGAATCAATGAATTAAATAGCAACCAGAGTCAAATAAATAGTTTGACCATTTATAGGTAAACATGGACCATTTTGTGCCTATAGATTTTGAATTTGCTGTATTTGATGCTATTTCTTCTTATTCATACAGAGACTGTATTTGTGTTTGTTGACCACCAGCTATGTGGTTAACATGTGAAATGGAAAGTTGTAATGTTCATCATTTTATTTTCATAACATTTTTTCACACATGAAAACTGATAACAAGTAGCTCTAAGGAAGCACAGCTGGCCTTTGATAGGACTGTGTGAGCTATTGAATCTCTATTCAGAGAGCAGTGCAGCAGTTGTTTCTGACTATCTGTAAATAGATGTGAAGGTAATGAGAAAGACAACATGAACACTTACACTTGTACCAGATTCTACCCTTAGGACCATATCCATGGATTCCACAGCATAAATGTGAGATAAACAGTGACTTTAGGTGTCGTGAATATAATGAGGTAACTTAGGTTTCCCTTAACTTTCTAAGCAACAGAGAATTTTTTAAAGTTTACAAGGGGGGATTGGTTACAAAATATTTTCTTCCTACCATTTAACTATTTAATATAATAATAGATTTAATTTAATTCTGTTTTTATCTCTTATGGATATTACCCTGTTAGATTATATATGATTAGTGCCCAACTACTTCATGCCTCCCTGAATCCATACCTCACTGTGTCCCCCCAAACTGAATTCAGACAAGACCAATAGAGTAATAGCTTGCATGATAAAAATTGGAGACTTGAATATATTTTGCACATTGAGACTTGCCCTCTCCTGTTGCATTTGGGAGCCCTGTAATTATCACCATGAGAAGAAGCCTGGATAGTATGCTGGTAGATGAGAGATGGTATGGAAAAAGGCTTAGTTATCCTAGCTATATAAATAAAACCATCACTAATATAATAGCTTCTGGTTCAAGATGGCAGAGCAGAAAGACATGTGTTCATCTCCTCCTGGGAGAGCACCAAAATCAAAACTAGCTGGTGAACAACCATCAACAGGAGGACACTGGAACCTACCAAAAAAAGATACCCCATGCTCAAAGACAAAGAAGAAGCTGCAGTGAGACAGGAGGAGGGGCACAATCATGACAAAATCAAGTCCCAAACACATTGGGTGGGTGACTGACAAACTGGAGAACAATAATACCAAATAAGTACTTCAAGTACTGCTGTGAAGATTCTGAACCCCACATCAGGCTTCTCAGCCTGGAACCCAACAAAGGGACTGGGAATTCCCAGGGAATCTGACCTTGAAAGCCAGTGGGATTTGATTACAAGACTTACACAGGACTTGGGTAAATAGAGCCTCCAGTCTTGGAGGGCACAAACAAAACCTTGCATTCACCAAATCTCAGAGAAAAGGATCAGTGACTCCAAAGGAGACTGAACCAAAACTACTTGCTAGGCTTCAACAGAACATGAACTGAGAACTTCCAGATGTACAAGCGGGATTTAGAAAAGGCAAAGGAACCAGAGATCAAATTGCCAACACCCACTGAATCATAAAAAATATGTCACTCAGTCGTGTCCGACTCTTTGTGACCCCCATGGACTGTAGTCTGCCAGGCTCCTCTGTCCATGGAATTATCCAGGCAAGAATACTGGAGTGGGTGGCTGTTCCCTTCTCCAGGGGGTGTTCTCTTCTCCAGGGGATCTACCCAACCCAGAGATTGAACCCAGGTCTCCTGCATTGCCGGCAGATTCTTTACCATCTGAGCCAAAAAAGAAGTCCATAGAAAATACAGGGGAATCCCCCCAAAAAACCTGCTTCATTGACTACACTAAAGCCTTTGACTGTGTGGATCACAACAAACTGTGGAAAATTCTTAATGAGATGGGAATACTAGACCACCTAACCTTTCTCCTTGGAAACCTGTATGCAGGACAAGAAGCAACAGTTAGAACCAGACTTGGAACAATTGGATTGGTTCCAAATTGGGAAAGGAGTATGTCAAGGCTGTATATTGTAGACCTGCTTATTTAACTTATATGCATAGTATATTATGCAAAATGCTGGAGTGGATGAGTCACAAAATGAAATCAAGATTGTTGGAAAAAATATCAACAACTTAAGAAGATGAAAACACTCTAATGGCTGAAAGAGAAGAGGAACTAAAGAGCCTCTTGATGAGGGTGAAAGAGGAGAGTGAAAAAGCTGGATTAAAACTCAGCATTCAAAACACCAAGATCAATGTGATTCCTGATTTTGTGAGTGCCTTGGATTGCAAGGTGTGAGTCCCTTGAACTTCAAGGAGATCAAACCAGTCAATCTTAAAGGAAATCAACCCTGAATATTCATTGGAAGGACTGACTCTGAAGCTGAAGCTCCAATACTTTGGTCACCTGATGAGAAGAGGTGACTCAGTGGGAAAGACCCTGATGCTAGGGAAGATTGAAAGCAGGAGGAGGAGACAACAGAGGATGAGATGGTTGGATGGCATCATCAACTCAGTGTCATGAGTCTGAGCAAACTCTGAGAGATATGGAAAGATAGGGCAGCATGGCATGCTGCAGTTCATATGGTCACAAAGAATCAGACATGACAGCAACTGAACAACAAAGTGTGTGTGTGTGTGTGTGGTTGTTATTTTTTTGTTTTACTATAGAAAACAGACAACATCATAGAAATAATAATCTAAATATTTAGTCAGGTTTAACACTTAACATTTAAATTGTTGAAATCTGCCATAAATGGCAAACAATTGCCATTTTTTGAATAAAGAATTAGAATGAAGTATCTATTTAACTATGTTAGTTGTTAAAATTACCAGAAACAGCCATTAAGTTGTTAGTTTAGAATTAAAAGGTGCAAGTGATTTTTGAGTCTCTATGTGCAAAGTAAAATATTAATACATTAAACGTTTTCCCCTGGTTTTAAATCCTTGTTTTTATAGCTCACGAATGATTCATTATGATGTGGTTTTTACATTCAGTTATATTACAAAATAAAGACTTGGAAAATGAGATGAAATGTAATTATTGAAATAAAATCTATACAACAGAGTCTCTAATATTAGTCTGCAGAGAACTGAAGCAACGTTAGTGAGAGAACGCCCAGTTAAAGAATTCTAGATAACATAGAATATAAGAAAATAAATGGAAAGAAATAGAAAGAAGATATGTGGATTATGGATCCAGAATTTCCCACTTTTTTTCTAAGTAGAGTACCAAGGGAAACGGGGAAAATGAAGAAAAACATTTGATTTTAAAAAGGCTGAATATTTTCAACAACTGAGGAAATAGGGTTTCCTCAGTTAAAGAAACTAAGGAAGTGCAGATCATGATTTTTAAAAGAGTGGCGTGGGGGAGGAGAATACAGCAACAAATTAAGTTTTACATTTGAATCTGTTAGTGAACCATCAGTTCATCTTAGGAGAGAAATGACTGAAATGCCTCAGAATATAGAAAAAAAATCACCTACTAAAGAAGGATTCGATTGTTATCCATCTACTATTCAATAATGTGATGTACAAGATACAGTGCTTTTAAAATTTTCAATTTATTATGAAAGATTACCGCCTTTACCTTTCTCAAGGGATTTCATTACATACACCTTGATCTTGTCAGGTAGCCAGGTGACCATTTCTGGGTGCATTTCCTCCAGCTGAAAGAAATCAATCGTAGTTACCAAATTCTTTCTCACATCTTAATAACCCCTTCTTTGACCTGAATTTAGGTCTTAATGATTACATCTGTGAATTCTTGACAAAGCATTTCATTTTCCAAATCCCGGAATATCTGAGTTATCTTAATTCTGAGTTTCTTAATTTCCTTGTAATCTAAGCAATTATTTCTTGAGCTCCCTCCCCCTCCTTTTTTTTTTTAATCTGGAGACAACAAATTTCAACAATCAATATGTGCCTTTGAAACCATTTCACCCAAAGTCGTGAATCGCTTGAGCACATTTTCTGCTCCCCATGTTATAAGAGAAGATAATTGAGCTAATATTTCCTGACTACATATAGTGCGTGACCATCCTCTGGCTTTCTTTACCAGTCTCTTCACCATCTACCACCCAATCTCAAAATCAGTGCTACATATTTCAGTTAGCAGCCTTCCCCTTTTAACTTCTCTCATTAATTGGGTTTTGAATGACTATTCTTGGCTTTGGATAAACAGAAATGAAAACAACTATAAATCTGATCTAAGTCATCATTCTTGGTCAGTAATTAAATTTGGATTACCTTTATTTAGTCTGACTGAGCTCAATAGCCAAATAATTTTGGAATAATGTGGCTAAACAATATAAAATAATTTTAACAATCAACACTAGAAGGATATTATAGAATACTACAGTTGTTTTATATTATTTTGAGCCCTTAAAATGGAAAGATCTATTGGGAGTTTGAAAATAAAGACATATTATATATAATTTTCAAATTATTTAAAAATAAAACTTCTCTACCTCTTCACTAACTTATTCCCTATCTCCTTTCCTCTCTATCTTCCAGTCCCTCTCCCTCACTTTTTTTAGAACATTTTTAGAGAGCAGAATTTCACAAAACACATTATTATCTGCATGGTCTTAAAGCAAAATAGAGATCTGATACATTTAGAATACTTACTTAGAAATTATTTTTCTGTCCTACTTTTACCAAAACAGATAAAGTAATGCTGTTTGTTACATGTTTTTGCACTTTTATCATTTTAAATTTATTAAGTTGTGTAAAGACAATGAAACAGAAATTCTTTTTTTTTTTTAAACACAAATTCTTAACTTCAAGAAGAAATATTCTTCTTGAAGGAAAGGCATAACAATTATAAAATGATAACAAAAAGTATATAATAAATTCTCATTTTTTAATGTAGATATTTTTGATTAAGAAATAATGTAGGCTATAGGTGTTCAAATCAGGATTTAATAGTTACCTGGAAAACTACAACAATAAATGTGTTTTTGTTGTTGTTTAGTCACTAAGTTGTGTCCAGATCTTTTGTGACCTCATGGACTATAGCCTGCCACACTCTTCTGTCCATAGGATTTCCCAAGTAAGAATACTAGAGTGGGTTGCCATTTCCTTCTCCTTGGGTTCTCCCTGACCCAGGGATCAAACCGGCAACCCCTGCATTGGCAGGCAGATTATTTTACATAACACTGAGCCACCAGAGAATCCAGAAAAAATTTATATATAAAATCTTAATGTATATTGAATATATTAAATATAATAGATATGTTAAGTGTATAATATTACTTCTGGAATATGTACTCCATGGGATTTTTCAGGCAAGAATACTGAAGCAGGTTGCCATTTCCTCCTCCAGGGTATCTTCCCTACCCAGCGATCCAAACGATGTCACCTGCATCTCCTGCATTGTAGGTGGATTCTTTACCACTGAGCCACCAAGGAAACACCCAACATGTATATTATTATGTATAATTTTTGATTATGGCTCACACAACAAAAACTAAACTTGAATATAAATAAGCAGTGAAGAAAGAACATTTTTAAATTGTTTGATTTGGACTAAAATTTTCAAATTGTTTAAGACTAGAAATGTAATGTTATTGCATGCTTTCCTGGTGACTCAGTGGTAAAGAATTTGCCTACCAATGTAGGAACAGGAGATGCAGGTTTGATCCTTGAGTCAGGAAAATTGCCTGGAGAAGGCAATGGCAACCCACTCCAGTATTCTTGCCTGGGAAATTCCATGGATAGAGGAGCCTGGTGGGCCACTCTGATGCAACCCTTGGGTTGCAAAGAGTCTGACATAACTTGGCTTCCAAAACAACAAACAATAAGATTTTTAGCTAAATACCTTGTATTTATGAAATATTGCTGAATCTCAACTGTTCCCTGAAAGATTCATGGTCTGATACAACTTAGACTATAATTTAGAAACTCTGTATTGTTAGTGATTGCATGTTTATACACTGAAGTATTGAAGTAAAAATGAAAGATACTTTCAAAGTTACTTTCAAGGCTACAAAATTAAAAATAATTTGATAAAATTGCACTGACTAATAGTCTGATAAGGAGCATATTGAATTCTTAATTGAATAGGTGCTTAGTCTCCAATAAGAGCCTAGAGAAAGTGACTTGTAACTCTTAAGTAATTGTGATTGTCCCTTTATCAATGAACAGAACATGAAGTTAATTTTTTAAAAAAGACTAATTTCAGGAAGGAAGGAAACTTGGGATAAAGTATATACTTTAATAAAGTGATGTCATAATTTCATGTTCATTTTCTTTTTTAAAGTGATATTCTTTAAATAATCAGTTGGTATTTAAATATTTTTTTTTCCAATATTTTAGCTAACCAATGAAGTTTAAGCAGATCAGAAATATTAACAGACCTTTGCTTGTTTTACTTGAATTCAAGAACATCCTAAATAATTTCCCCCATCTACATTTTTTGATTCTTTAGTATTCTCTGAGACAAAAGATAAAATGAAAAATAAAAAAATGTTTTTCACTAAATTAAGCAGTTTAACTGAAGACACAATTTTTAGCATTCTTTGTTCCCATTTTGTATGGCATATCCTTCTGCACAATTTCAGTATATTTTTCACCATAATACCCTGGTACTTTGTTATGAAAAATATCATTTGTGAAATGTCAGAGTTTCATAGGACTCTCAGTTTTGCAGTCTTTACTGTCCAGAAGGTTTATTTGTGTATAGAAATACTGAAGTGTTAGTCACTCAGTCGTGTCCGACTCTTTGTGACCCCATGGACTCTACAGTCCATGAAATTCTCCAGGCCAGAATACTGGAGTGTGTAGCCTTTCCCTTCTCCAAGGGATCTTCCCAACCCAGGGGTCGAACCCAGTTCTCCCACATTGCAGGTGGATTCTTTACCAGCTGAGCCACAAGGGAAGCCCAGACATTTTAATAGGTTATCCATTAATTCATATGTTATTATAAAGTTTTAACCTAGGAAAAAATTCAGTTAAAAATATTCCATTTACATTTAATCTAACTCTATAACTGTGTATAAAACTGTTACCAGTTATTAACCGTATACACACACACACACATGCTCTATTCCCTTTTTGCACATGTCTATCTATGTATATTTCCAATTACTTTGGGAGGATATTGATATAGAAACCATGTGTTTTATCAAATTTTACGTATACTCTGCTTTTCAATAGGTAATACCAGTAATTTGTATTTGCTTTTTGATTTTCACAAATGCTTTATATTCTTGGTGTAATTATTTATTAAATATGGTGCTATTTTCCCACTCTTAATAGCATTTTTATTTTCTTGAATATTATACTAATAGAAACATTAAAAAAATAATATTAATAATAAATAAGGGTTAAAAGTTGTGCCTGGTTATGTAGGAACTAATGACAAATAGAAAACACATAAAATTCATGTTTTAAAACCAGTAATATCAGTGGGAAATGAGAGTTAAGAAAATGGAATTATTAAAACTCTTAAGAGTTAGGCATTAATAAAATAGTATAAATTGCCATCAGAGCAACGGAGTCAATAAATAAATTGCAAGTAATTGATATATAGCTAACTCAAAGAAAAAAAAAAATCAAGCATATCATAAATATATAATGACTTTTAAAACAAGTGAACAAACTATGGTGACTTCAGAGCCCTTCTAAGTGGGAGATCTCTAAGTCAGAGATTTGCTCTGGGAAACTATCTAGTATGAGACTGTGGTACATGAAGTTGCTATAACATCCCTAGAAAAAAATATTTTTCCTCATAGTTCTATGAGTAATCTAAAATTTTAAGGTAACCTCAAATAGTTCCAATGTGTGAAAAATCTCTGAGTTACAAATAGGAGATATGATATTTACAGGGAACAGTTTTTCCATCATTAACTCCTCTTTGAAAGTGAAAGTGTTAATCACTCAGTCCTGTCCAACTGCTTGGGACCTCATGGATTGTAGCCCACCAGGCTCTTCTGTCCATGGAATTCTACAGGCAAGAATACTGAAGTGGGTTGTCATTCCCTTCTCCAGTGGATCTTCCCCCCAGGGATTGAACCTAGGTCTCCTGCATTGCAGGCAGATATTTTACTGTTGAGTAAGCAGGGAAACCCTAACTCCTCTTTAGGTAGTTTTAAAAGAACTCTCCAGAAACATCCACATAACTTGGTGAGTGTTCCTTGAGAAACAAACTGATGTAATGTTTCGCTCCTTTCAATGGATCCAGTGACTTACACAGGAAATGCTGGAAGAGCCATGGTGAGTTTTAATTCTATAGCACTCTGGACCTTGTACCTCAAGGAAGGAGAGTGCAGCATAGTGAAAAGTAAAACAAAGGTGCAGTGTTCTAAAGTCAAATAGTTTCATTCTTTAGCCTTTCAGTTTTGGACAGCACACAGGGTAGTTTTTTCTTTAAATCCCATTTTCTTCATTTTTAATATAGAGGTAGCAACTATAATTTCACAAAATTATTTTTGGAATTAAATGAGATAATCCCTCAGTAAGAAATATTTTCAGAGTATCGGGAACTACATTACACATTGAAGCTACACATAATATAATACTGTTAGTAAACAAATGCTATGACTTTGAGAGACACAGTGTACATTTAATGTTATACCTCAGCATTGGCCTGCAGAACACACCAGTTGTACTGAGTTACTTATGCTATGGGCTAAAAAAAAGATTATATTTCCCTCCTTATATTTGTTTTCTCTTTTCCAGGTCACTGCCAAATAGTCCTCTAACCAATTTAAAATTTCTTTCTTTTTTTTTTTTTTTTTTATCTCCTAGTTAGTTTTTCTCCCCCACTTTTCTTCCAGTTCAGTTCAGTCCCTCAATAATTTCTCACTCTTTGCAACCCCATAGACTGCAACACTCCAGGCTTCCCTGTCCTTCACCAACTTCTGGAGCTTGGTCAAACTCATGTCCATTGGTCGGTGATGCCATCCACGCATCTCATCCTCTGTCGTCCCCTTCTTCTGCCTTCAATCTTTCCCAGCATCAGGGTCTTTTCTAATGAGTCGGTTCTTTTTTTTTTTTTTTTTTTCATTTATTTTTATTAGTTGGAGGCTAATTACTTTACAATATTGTAGTGGGTTTTGCCATACATTGACATGAATCAGCCATGGATTTACATGTGTTCCCCATCCTGATCCCCCCTCCCGCCTCCCTCCCCATCCGATCCCTCTGGGTCTTCCCAGTGCACCAATCCTGAACACTTGTCTTGTGCATCCAACCTGGGCTGGTGATCTGTTTCACCCTTGATAGTATTCTTCTCATAAGGTGATCAAAGTATTTGAGCTTCAGCTTCAGCGTCAGTCCTTCCAATAAATATTCAGGACTGACTTCCCTTGGGATTGACTGGTTTGATCTCCTTGCAGTCCAAGGGACTCTCATGAGTCTTCCCAACACCACAATACAAAAACATCAATTCTTCGGCACTCCACTTTCTTTGTGGTCCAAATCTCATATCCATACATGACTACTGGATAAACCATAGGATTTACTAGATGGAACTGGTCAGCAAAGTAATGTCTCTGCTTTTTAATATGGTTAAAAAGCTAGGTTGGTCATAACGAGTCTTCCAAAGGGCAAGTATTTTTTAATTTCATGACTGCAGCCACTATCTGCAGTGATATAGGAGCCCAAGAAAATAAACTCTGTCACTGTTTGCATTGTTTCATCACTTATTTGCCATGAAGTGATGGAACCAGATGCCATGATCTTCGTTTTTGAATGTTGAGTTTTAAGCCAGATTTTTCACTCTCCTCTTTCACTTTCATCAAGAGTGATGAGGCTCTTTAGTTCCTCTTTGCTTTCTCCCATAAGGGTGATGTTATCTGCGTATCTGAGGTTATTGAAATTTCAGCTGGGAATCTTAATTCCAGCTTGTGTTTCACCCAGCCCAGGATTTTGCATGCTATATTCTGCATATAAGTTAAATAGGCAGGTTGACAGTATACAGCCTTGACGTACTCCTTTCCCAGTTTGGAACCAGTCTGTTTTTCCATGTCTGGTTCCAGCCGTTGCTTCTTGACTTGCATACAGGCTTCTCTGGAGACAGATAAGGAGGTCTGGTATTCCCATCTCTTTTCCCTTTCCTTCCAACTACTTCCTAATTCAGTTGGAAAATGTGAGTAACCTTGAAAATAAAGAATAACACTGTTCATTAGGATGAGAAATAACCAAGAAGCAATACTCAGTCTAAATGACTAAGTAGAATATACATGCAAAAATAATTCATTTTGAATTCAATTGATTAACCCTAAACCATTTATTTTATGTTAGATGTGAGCTTTGTTGAATTACTTTTATGAACCTATTGATTGTAAAATCTGGTTCAGTAGATTCTATGTATTTTGCTGAATTGTAAATCTGTTAATTTTACTTTAGCTCTGAAAGAACTAGGAAGAAGAAAAAAATCTGACAGACGAAAGAGCTTAAATCTCGAACAGCTTGATTTACAAATGTTAGATGTTACTTTTCTGGCAGGTTTTAAAATATTCACACCACAAATGAAAACATGATGTGCTAAAATATTTGTGTGTGATAGAATTTTAATATATCCAAAATAAGACGCAGTTATCCTTGAACACAAAATAATAAGGTTCTTCATACAAGTTGATCTTGCTTTTACAGAGAAAGGAAAAAAGCAGGAAAGGTGTTAGAAACACCTTCAAATAAAGTAACCAAGAATACTTGAAAAATCCTAAATAATTGATTTGCAAAGAACAAGGAGAATCTTTAAACAAAAAAGGCCATATTGTTTCAGTTCAGTTCAGTTGCTCAGTCATGTCCCACTATTTGTGACCCCATGAACCGCAGCACTCCAGGCCTCCCTATCCATTACCTACTCCCGGAGTCCACCCAAACCCATGTCCATTGAGTCAGTGATGCCATCCAACCATCTCATCCTCTGTTGTCCCCTTTTCCTCCTGCCCTCAATCTTTCCCAGCACCAGGGTCTTTTCAAATGAGTCAGCTCTTCGCATCGGGTGGCCAAAGTATTGGAGTTTCAGCTTCAACATAAGGCCCTTCAATGAACACCCAGGACTGATCTCCATATTGTTTACTTTGTCAAATTCTTGTTTTACTGTGACTATGGCTACTAGGATAGTAGGAAATTGTTGCATTATTGTTAAATAGTGTTTGTTCTTATAAGTACTAGGGGATAAAAAAATTTGATTGACACAGAAGGCCTTAAGTTCCAGAAACTTATAACCTAACTAAGGATACAAAAATATACGTTGTTCACAAGGGATGCTATCATATATTTCTTAAAAAATGTCCAGTGGAACATATAATAACAAGTAATAGGAATTGTTTAGTCTTTGTTTAAAGTTGTAATAATAAGCCATAGAAAAAGGATTCAAGAAACAGATTATACAGTAACTAAAGAGAATGAAGTACATATTCTGTAACTACCTGTATGCCTGCCTCACTTTTTCTAATTAGAAAGTGTTAGATGATCAGTTGCGTCCAGCTCTTTGTGACCCCATGGACCATTGCCTGCCAGGCTCCTTTATCCATGGGTTTTCCAGGCAAGAATACTGCAGTGAGTAGCCATTCCCTTCTCCAGGGAATCCTCCCCACCTAGGGATTGAACCCAAGTCTCTTGCATTGCAGGCAGAGTCTTTACCATCTGAATCACCAGGAAACTCTTTTTTTACTAAGAGGTACTTTAAAGTAACTAAAAAATATATGATGGGGAGTCTGTTCACTGGCTCAATAAGGCACCTAAATTCAACTGCAAATTTCTTCAAAGAATTTGTAGATTCTGTATAATTTTATTCTATCTTTCTTTATTTATAAATGAATTCCTGAACCACATGATTCCCAGTTACTTTCTTATTAAGAGGTACGTCAAAGAAACTGGGAGTCATGTGGTTCAGGAATTCATTTATAAGTGAAGAAACAGAATAAAATTATATGGGATCTTCAAATTTCTTTGAAGAAATTTGCAGTAGAATTTATGTACCTTATTGAGTCAATGGACAGAGTCTCAAAATCATATATGTTTTTTAATCTAATTCAGTTACTGTCTAGCATCACTCTGATTATTCCATAATAATGAAGATCTTCTCAGTATTTTAGCTTACAATTTAGTGATGTAATATAATTTTTAACTTAGTGATTCTTGTAAAGCATTTAGTTTTATTACTAATTTATTCCATTTCACGTTATTACCCTCATATATACATTCTTTGTCTATCTCTTTCTCTCAGAGCTATAGCATCGCAGGAAAAAATGTGTTATATTCAAGACAAGGTGACAGTATATTTCAAAAACAAGTTGAAACTGAAAGATTTGGAAATGAAAAGCAGAGCACTACTAAAAGCTAATCTTAGACAACAGGCATTAGCCAGGACTCCCTAGGGAAACTGGCACACAGTTAACTTCAGGTAAGGATGCCCAGGTCTTTGAGACTTAACTATCAGCAAAGAGTTTTACATGGACATGACCACAAGATGTGACTCCGGGAAAAAAACAAAACAAAACATAAAACTGCCAATGAGAGTCAATGAGAGAAATTTAGTCAAAGGTTCAATCAGTTATGATGATAATAATATCCATTCAAATGGCCAAATTGTATCAAGAGCATGGTCTCTCTTAATCTTTAGGTCTTTAACATTCTTAAATGTAATTTCTATCACTATCTTATTATTAAGTAGTTATATTTTAGATATTTTTATAGGAAACATTTTTGTATACAGTAACATAATTATTTCACAGTCCAAAACAGAAGTTATAGAGTATGAATGTAAATCTCATTCTTGGCCAAAGCAAAATATTCAGTTGTCTCTAATTACTTTGCTGCTGCTTATGCTGCTAACTCACTTCAGTCATGTCCGACTCTGTGCGACCCCATAGACGGCAGCCCACCAGGCTCCCCTGTCCCTGGGATTCTCCAGGCAAGAACACTGGAGTGGGTTGCCATTTCCTTCTGTAATATGTAAGCGATGAATAAACGAATAAGAACCATCTTTTGAAAACCTAATACACTGTTCATGTTATGGAAGGACTTAAAACGAATATGGACAAAAACACATTGCAAAAATAGGTAAGATACAAATGCATAAAATGTTTCCTTAGGATGTTTTCTGTTAACTGCAGTAGACAGGAAATTGTGTGTTACAGAAGAATATTCATAACCAAAATCAACTTTCTCTGTTGAGTAGTCTAAACATAATTCAGGTTAATTTAATTAAGCTGATTATGGCTTTCCAGGCTTTATTTCCAGGCACTCGCTTTACTTATACAAACGATAATTACTGTATTTAAAAATGTAAAGATTTTTTTGTAATCATATCAACATTCTCCTTTATTTAGCGTACTCTACCTTGTGACCTGTAAAATGCATTCAGAGTTTGCATAATCTCAGCCAACTTCATTACAGTCTCATTTTTTTATTGATAAATTGGAACTAAACCTTGCATGTTATAGTATTATGCAACTTTGAACACAAATATTTTCATTACCTAGTTCAAAATTTTAACCATCACCTATGTGTCACTTGCTATGATTCTAGATTTTGGACATCAGAAATAAAGAAATAATGATAAAGAGCAATTGTACATTAAGTTTTTGATTAATTTATTTGAGCAAACATCAATTTGAACTGGGCAGTGCCAAACTGAAAAAGGTTAGCAGTATTCAGCTGATGGAAGGTAGGGAAGAGTCTTTTAGAGAGTACATGCAGAAGCAAAACTAGGGAATTCTTCTGAAGGGCTGTAGTTTATGTGGGTTGCCTAATCTGGGACAGCCTATTTAGCTGTTTGTGACTGTGTTTAGGTTTCAATTTCTTATCCTTCATGCATTTACGGGAATTTGCTCTGGTTTAGTTTTCAGTTTGCTTACAAACGCTGCCAGGGTATTAGAGCCACCTCAGTCTCATGGACTACTCATTTAATTACTTTAACAATAGAAAATGAAATATCAGTTTTCATGGAACTTACATTGTACCCAACCAATTAAATGGGTTTTGTTTCCAGGGTTCTATAGTTAGAAGTACTAAATTTGTATTTAATAAATCCTATATTTTTACCATTTTCATCAAATAAACTCAAATACGTTCATTAAAATTTGGAGTACCTTAGCACTTTCTATCAACACTTAAGTAATATTACCCGCCAATCATAATATTCCATAAATTCTTAATGCCCTCAGAGGAAAAGAGTATACTAAGTCACAAAATTTACAAAGACTTCCATAACATTACTTCTTATCTCTGCTGCTTCATTTTTTTCCCACCTAATCCATCAGCTTCCCTCGGTAAAGAATTTGCCTGCAATGCAGGACACCTGGGTTTGATTCCTGGGTCAGGAAGATCCCTTGGAGAAGGAAATGGCAACCCACTCCAGTATTCTTGCCTGGAAAATCCCATGGACAGAAGAGTCCATGGGGTCACAACACCACCACTCCATCAGCATATCACATTCCTTGCTCTAATCATACTGAGCCCTTTTGAATGTCTTGCATACAAAGATACTAAAATTAATTAAATGCTCACCATCAAATCCATTTGAAAGTGTCTGTATAGTGTCTCATGTGTAAGGGTAACCAAAAAACTTGGATGATTTCTTTTTTTTTTTCTTTTTCATCATCCTAGGATTAATGAGCCTTGAAGAAGCCTAGTGAAATTGGCATATTAAAATAGGAAAATTTTGTCTGTATATCTAAAAATCATCAAACATATTATGAGTACTTCAGTAGAGTTCTTTAAATAATTATATATTAACTTAAACCCTACTATGAAGTAGATGTCATTTAGATTACAAATAAATTATCATGCTTTAGAACAATTGAATGTAGCATGTATTAGCTACAAGGAAAGTATATGTAATTTTATTGTGGGCAAAGCCTAAAAAATATGCAAATATACTGAAAATAATAGATTTTTTACTACTAACTCATGGCATTTTATCATTATTAATACTTGAACATGTTAAATTGAAGACATTTTTTCAAAGGAATGCATTTTATCAAACTAAAAATGGGAAATTTAAGAAAATAATCATTATATACATAAATGTGAACTTCATTTTGAGTCATTATATAAGGTATGCAAAATACCAGTGTTTCTGTTACTTTTATAAAAGATGTGTACATGCATGCTAAGTTGCCTCAGTCATGTCCAACTGTTTACAACCCTATGGACTCTAGCCTACCAGGCTCCTCTGTTCATAGGATTCTCCAGGCAAGAGTACTGGAGTGGGTTGCCATGCCTTCCTCCAGGGGATCTTCCAGACCCAGGGATTGAATCCACATCTTCTGCAGCTCTTGCATTGCAGGGGATTCTTTACCACTGAGCCACCAGGGAAGCCCTTTATATGGGATACAAACATGTAAATGATAAGAAATATGTGATGAAAATGTTATGCATCTTTACTATTACTATTATGAACTAGATTTAATAAAAATTATAAATATGTCACTATAGGTCCATAAGAATTACACTTTCATCACTTGATTACACATATATCTGATCCTGTTCTTAATTATAATATGACAGTAAATTCAGTACACTGTAAATAAATTTCAGGGAACAGAATTTTGTTTTTTGCTATTGCTTTTTTTGATGAAAACAATGTGATGATAAAATCTTTCTCATAATGCCTTAAGTATACACTTTACATTTTCAACATTGTTTAGAAGAATTTAGAAACAACTCCCATATAAAAATTCCAAAAAAGTTTATATGTGTCAAATATTAAAGAAGTCATCAAAGTATTTATAGAATAGTCTCTCCTGTTACTGAATATGCTACTTATGACTAGCCTTTTTATTGTATCATAATGCAATAATGGTTGACATTTGCAGGAAACTGACTCTATAAAAGTTGACTTAATACCCCCTCAAAAATTAAATCTCATGAGATGTAATTTATTTTTATTTAAAAATACTTAACCACTGAACTGCATGGGCTTTCTGCAGTAAAGGGTTAGCTCAACAGTTGTGGATTGTCCAAACCCTGCACATTCCAAAACTTATCAGGAATGGCCTTTGATAAGGTTTTGAGCAATGATCTCTGAACCCATGGGATGCCCTTGCTGAGAAGAATGTCCTTGTACATATGAGACCTTGAGCTACATTAGAGAATGTATGTTAGCAATGTGATTTATGGCAAATGTCATATATGACAATGATACTTTACACTGCAAGCAGCTAGGATTGATCCCCAGATGGCCAGTTGATGTAACATCTGAAAATAATTAATATAATGTACCATGTTGACAAAACAAAGAACAAAACTCATGTGATCATGTAAAGAGATGTAGAACTACAGAACAATCATTTGAACAATGACACATTTATTTACTGTAAAAATACTCAATAGACTAGGAATAAGATAGACTTTCCTCCATTTTAATAAAGTTCATTTCTGCAAAACCCATACTTTATATTGCTGTTGCTGACATCATACTCCATAAGTGAAAAGCTGAAGTTTTCCTCCAGATATGATGAACAAGGTAAGGATGATTTATTTTGCCATTTTTCTTCAACACTGCATTGCATGTCATAACTACTACAATAAGACAACAATGAGGACAGGAACAAGTAAATAATTTTAAGTGCATACCCAATTTAGAAGGAAAGGAGTAAAATTATATTTACTCACAATATGAGTATGTGATATGAGATTTCTCACAGAAATCAGGAAATCACAAACAATATACAAAAACTACTATAGAAAAGTTATCAAGGTCACAGTGAACAAACTGGATATACCAAATATGAATTATATTTTTATACACTAACAACAACTAGAACTTGAAATTAAAGAAATAATTGCATTGTGATAACAGTACAAAATAAAAATTTATAGCATGTCATTAAAATAATAAAATGTCAAGCTACAGGCTGAGAAAAAATATTTTAAAATAATACTTCTGTTTAAGGGCTGATCTCAGACCATATAAAGAATGCTTATTATTCTTTAATAGGGACAGAAATGATACAACTTATAAAGGGTTAATCTGAATGATTAATCAGTTCAGTTCAGTCACTCAGTTGTGTCCCACTATTTGCTACCCCATGAACCGCAGCACACCAGGCCTCCCTGTCCATCACCAACTCCTGGAGTCTACCCAAACCCATGTCCATTGAGTTGGTGATGCCATCCAACTATCTCATCCTCTGTTGTCCCCTTCTCCTCCTGTCCTCAGTCTTTCCCAGCATCAGGGTCTTTTCAAATGAGTCAGCTCTCCGCATCAGGTGGCCAAAGTATTGGAGTTTCAGCTTCAACATCAGTCCTTCCAATGAACACCCAGGACTGATCTCCTTTAGGATGGACTGGTTGGATCTCCTTGCAGTCCAAGGGACTCTCAAGAGTCTTCTCCAACACCACAGTTAAAAGCATCAATTCTTCGGCACTCAACTTTCTTTCTAGTCGAACTCTCACAACCATACATGACTAATAAGCACTTGAAAATGATGCACAAATTTTCAAAGCACTGAGATAAATAAAAATAGATTCAAAAGAACAAATTCTATGTGATGCCACTGATAGGGAATTTTGTAAAAGCAAAAATCTAAATTAGATAAATGATCACCAGGAGTTCAGAGTAAATGAAAAGATTTGTTACAAATGGATATGAGGCAATTTTGAAAATAAAACAATTTATTTTAGGCAAGACGTTTTTCTATATTCATGTTAGTGATTATGAAAATTTATGTATTTTTAAAACTTACAGAACTTACCATCCAAAGCTTTGAATTTGTTGATATATATTATGCTGCAAAAGTTTTTAAATGCCATTTAATGAAACTAAGCAACATATTACAAAAGAAAGTTTTAAAATATTCATAGTATCAGAATCTCAACTTCAAATATAATGTACAAAGGTACTAGGGAATGTTGTCTTGACCCTAGCAATGAAAAAAAGCCCATATACTACAAAATCATATCTGACCTTGAGTAAACAGCAGTGAGTTTGCAAATTAAACCAATCAACTGAATTTCAAAGGGCAATGATTCCCTCTGAGTAAAAAGGAACACAAACTGTTTCTTTCACCTTTGGCAAATCTTTGATGGAAAACACAGTCACCTTAAAAGCAAATAGGAAGAGCTAAAATTTTAACTTTAGATGCTGAATGTGCACAACCAATTTTATTTTGTATACACGGAAGTCTCAAACACAAGAAAACACTGAAGCCACTGGCCAGCTCTCTTACATGGGCCTCCATGGGTGCTCTTTTCTTTCAAATTATTTATTTTTTAATTGAAGGAGAATTACTTTACAGAACTGTGTTGGTATCTGCCAGATATCAACATGAATCAGCCTAAAGATTTTGGGCAGGTCTGGTGATTGGTGGTACATGAGGTAGATGCAAAAGCTGTCATCCACAGAGAAAAATGTTACACGGAATGACTCCTATCCTAAGAAAAGGCAAGAGAAAACTGAGGGAATAAAAGAAAAAAAAAAAAAATCTGGTTCAGAGAGGGCAAGTAAGTCACCTCTACCTTCCCTGTCATAGGACAGGAAACTCTCTGACCTTTCTGTGGTCACAGGACAAAAGGTCGCTGACATGTTGACATGATTTTTGTATCATTTCTAGAAAACTTTTTCTATTGCCACATCAAGAATGTTCTTAGATATTCTCCTAAATGGTTAATAGTTTTAGCTTTATCTTCAGGTTTCAGATCCATCTCAAATTAATTTCTATGTGTAATATGAGAAAGGGGCTTCCCTGATGACTCAAATGGTAAAGAATCCACCTGCAAAGCAGGTGATCTGGGTTCAATCCCTGGGTTGGGAAGATCCCCTGAAGGAGGGCATGGCAACCCACTCCAATATTTTTGCCTGGAGAATCCCATGGACAGAGGAGCCTGACGGGCTGCAGTCCATGGGGTTGTGAAGAGTTGGACAGGATTGAGTTGCATGTAGGAATGTGAGGAAAATTAAAGGAGCATTTTATTTATGAATATCCATTGGTCCCAAGATAGTATGTTTAAAATTCTTTCTTCTTCCTCTTCAAGTTGGATTATTTTGGCACATTTGTCAAAAATCCAGTGGGTATAGAAGAAATGGTGAATTTCTATTCATGGTATACAGTTTTAATTATGTAAGGTGAATAGTTCTAGAGATCTACTGTTCAACATAGTTCCTACAGTTAGCAATACTGCACCATACACTTCAAATTTTATTAAGGATAGACCTTACATTAAATAAAATGCCATCAAAATAACAAAAATCAAATAAGTGAAAGTATGAATCTATGCTAGAGTTCTATAACTGTTCCATTAATCTCTCTGTGTTGTTCCATGTACCAGCGTCACAGTTAGTTACAGTAACTTTATAATAGGTCTGGAAATAATGTGATTTTGTTTTAAAAATATCTGTTTTCAAAAAGATTCTGGGTATTCTTGATCCCCATAAAAATAGAGGTCTCAGATATATATAGTCTTCTCAGGTGGCTCAGTGGTAGAGAATCTACCTGTCAATGCAGGAGACACAGAAGATGCTGATTTGATCAGGAAGAACAGGAACAGGAGGAAAGGGGGACAGGAAGAACCCCTGCAGGAGGAAATGGCAACCCACTCCAGTATTCTTGCCTGGGAAATCCCATGGACAGAGGAGCCTGGTGGGCTACAGTTCACTGGATCATAAAAAGTCAGACATGACTGAGCACACATGCTACTCCATATACATACATATATATTTCATATATATGTGACCCTGGTGGCTCAGACGGTAAAAGTATCTGCCTGCAATGTGGGAGACCTGGATTCGATCCCTGGGTCAGGAAGATCCCATGGAGAAGGAAATGGCAACCCATTCTAGTACTCTTGCCTGGAAAATTCCATGGAGGAAGGAGCCTGATGGGCTGCAGTCCATGGGGTCGAAAAGAGTTGGACAGGACTGAGTGACTACATACATTTATATATAAATGAATAACATGTTGTGAAGCCAGACTTAGTGGTCCTGCCATGAGTTCAGGCATTCAGGGAAGGGAGAGCTGTCTAGGTGGGGATGGGCAGATACTGGTTTCTGGATGCAGAGCCTTGCATCAGGGCCTGCCTGTGGGGTGAGCTGAATGCAGTGGGCAGGGATGGAGGCAGTAGAGTTGGGCACTCAGGAGAAAGAGGGGATCTAGTTTGGAAGGGTAGGTTCAGGCAGGCTGCTGTAGCCCTGAAACTTGAGGGAAGTAACTCAGACTTTATTAGAAGATACTGGAGAGGTACTGGATGATTTTTGATAAAAGGTTGATGTGATAGAGACTTTTGGGAGAAGGTGTGTGAGTGGATTGGAGGGGTAGCCTGATAGTCACTTGGTGTGGTAGGTGACAGTTGTAAGGGTTCAAGTGTGAGGCCTGTAGGTCTTAAGCAGAGGAGAGCCATGTGGGAAGGAGAGGAAGAGATTCAGCAGGCCAGGATGGCATCTCTACCCTGAAGGTGTCCTTCCCGCCCTACCTGTCGCTGGAAGCCTCCAGGTATTGGGACCACAGGGCTAGAAGCTGGTCTGGCATGTGGTGAGCTATTAGAATTTATTTTGCTCACTACAGACAAATGCATTTCTTCTTGCCTGAAATGTCTCTTGTTTATTAAGCTAAAGACAAAATCTGCCTATGGGAAGTTCCAATAATTTCAGTTCTTTGTCCAGGGTTGGAGATTTGCACTTTAAAAAAAAAAAAAAAAAAAAGGCAGTATTTTCATTTGGCATTTCATTATGCTTTGCTTCTTCAGAATTTGATGATAACATGCTTCGACTTATCTCTGTGGCCAGGGGTTGGTTTTATTTGAGAGTTGTCACTGTGAATCTTCTGCATTTTCTTTCCTAACTTGTTTCTCTCTTCAGCCACTGTGCCTGATACCAGGGCCTCATTGAGTGTATTTGCCCTGGTATAACACTCTCCTCAAAAGGAAAGACTAATTTTGGGGAATCAGTCTTAACTGTTTAAAGAAGAGCGACTCATCCTGAATTGCCCGAAATCAAAGCCAAAGGTGGTTGGAATATTAATGCCAGATCTCTCCTTTCTTTATAATTACTAGACGCTGAAGCTTTCATAAACATCTGTGATTTTTAGGAAGATTTTCTTCAAATCTGTTTTTTTTTTTCCCTCCCTAAGGCTACAAAGTATGAAGGCTGGAAGCAGATGAAGCTATACTGAGCACCCCCTGCATTCTGGGTGTGATGGTCTTGTGATCCAGGTGGTGATGATCTTCTCTTTAACTCTGAGGGAGCTGGACTGTGGCCCTTGCATCTGTGTTCTATGATTCCTCTATGGTTCCTCCTCAGGTACACGAGCTCCCAGCTGCCCTTAGTTGTCTACATTGACGGACTTTCTCACTACAGCATCCCATCCTGGAAGTAGGGCCAGAGTTATCTTTGACTTCTAATTCCATCTCTTGGGTCCCAACCTGGGTTTGGCGCCTCCGTACACATCTTGCGTTTCTTTCTTCCTCTTGGCAGCTCTTGGTCAGTTCCATTTGCTGCTTCCTCCTTTCCCTCTTGACCATTACAGAGAGGAATCATTAAGGACCCCATTCAAGATCCTCTTCTTTGCTTCCACAGTTTCTCTCCTGGGAAGATTTTCTCATCTGCTCAGATAGATTCAGTGACCATCTCGCCCGCCTCTCCCGCCTGCCAGACCTCTTCTCTGTACTGCTAGTCCGTGGATCTCATGTCCTCCGTATTCCCAGTCCGTGGGCTGTGTGCTCCAAAGGCTCTCTGTTCTGGGGAAGACAGGACAAGCAAACCTGGGGCTAGCTTTGCTTGGTGGCTGCTGTTCCCCTCCCCGAGCTGTGGGGGTGTCCATCCCTGATCTCCGCCTGCAGTCTCTGCTCTTCCCTTTCAAAGGAAAGCCTTGATACCACAGGGAGCAGGGACGGGCTAGAGTGGGGCAGTGGCTATGGGTCCCACCCAACCTGCCTCAAGAGGCGTCCTCAGGATGCTTTTCCTGTTGGAGAATCCTCATTGCTTAGACCGCCGCCTCAGGACCCTTCCCCTGTGTTTTCTAATCAACTAGGAGACTGAGAAGTTAAGTTTGTGATGGAAAGCAGACAAGTAGGTAAGTTATGTGAGGTCACCGGATGTTGTCGTTTAAGATATTATTGAGGCAGGGCATTCATATATAGACACTGAAATTAAAAAGTCTGTGACACAGGACAATGACAACTATTCCCTAGGCAACCAGCCTAGATGAGCAGAATTGACTCTTTTTTAGATTAAAATTAATGTGTGTTAGTTTTGTTGTTATTAAATATAATTTAAAAAAAATAATTTGATTATTTTTTTAACTGTAAAAATTAGCATGCACTAAAGGGCCGAGAGGAGCTACTCCACGTTCAAAGTCAGGAGGGGCGGCCATGAGGAGATGCCCCTCCTCCAAGGTAAGGAGCAGTGGCTGCGTTTTGCTGGAGCAGCCATAAAGAGATACCCCACGTCCAAGGTAAGAGAAACCCAAGTAAGACGGTAGGTGTTATGAGAGGGCATCAGAGGGCAGACACACTGAAACCATAATCACAGAAAACTAGACAATCTGATCACGGGACCACAGCCTTGTCTAACTCAATGAAACTAAGCTATGCCATGTGGGGCCACCCAAGACGGGCGGGTCATGATGGAGAGGTCTGACAGAATGTGGTCCACTGGAGAAGGGAATGGCAAACCACTTCAGTATTCTTGCCTTGAGAACCCTATGAAGAGTATGAAAAGGTTAAATGATAGGATACTGAAAGAGGAACTCCCCAAGTCGGTAGGTGCCCAATATGCTACTGGAGATCAGTGGAGAAATAACTCCAGAAAGAATGAAGGGATGGAGCCAAAGCAAAAACAATACCCAGTTGTGGATGTGATTGGTGATAGAAGCAAGGTCTGATGCTGTAAAGAGCAATATTGCATAGGAACCTGGAATGTTAGGTCCGTGAATCAAGGCAAATTGGAAGTGGTCAAACAGGAGATAGCAAGAGTGAATGTCAACATTCTAAGAATCAGCAAACTAAAATGGACTGGAATGGGTGAATTTAACTCAGGTGACCATTATATCTACTACTGTGGGAAGGAATCCCTTAGAAGAAATGGAGTAGTCATCATGGTCAATAAAAGAGTCTAAAATGCAGTACTTGGATGCAATCTCAAAAACGACAGAATGATCTCTGTTCGTTTCCAAGGCAATTCATTCAATATCACGGTAATCCAAGCCTATGACCCAACCAGTAATGCTGAAGAAGCTGAAGTTGAATGGTTCTATGAAGACCTACAAGACCTTTTAGGACTAACACCCAAAAAGGATGCCCTTTTCATTGTAAGGGACTGGAATGCAAAATTAGGAAGTCAAAAATCAGCTGGAGTGACAGGCAAATTTGGCCATGGAGTACAGAATGAAGCAGGGCAAAGACTAATAGAGTCCTGCCAAGCGAACACACTGGTCATAGCAAACACCCTCTTCCAACAACAGAAGAGAAGACTCTACACATGGACATCACCAGATGGTCAACACCAAAATCAGATTGATTATATTCTTTGCAGCCAAAGGTGGAGAAGCTCTATACAGTCTGCAAAAACAAGTCTGGGAGCTGACTGTGGCTCAGATCACGAACTCCTTATTGCCAAATTCAGACTTAAACTGAAGAAAGTTGGGATAACCACTAGACCATTCAGGTATGACCTAAATCAAATCCCTTATGATTATACAGTGGAAGTGAGAAATAGATTTAAGGGACTAGATCTGATAGACAGAGTGCCTGATGAAGTGTGGATGGAGGTTCGTGACATTGTACAGGAGACAGGGATCAAGACCATCCCCATGGAAAAGAAATGCAAAAAGGCAAAATGGTTGTCTGAGGAGGCCTTACAAATAGCTGTGAAAAGAAGAGAAGCTAAAAGCAAAGGAGAAATGGAAGATACACCCATTTGAATGCAGAGTTCCAAAGAATAGCAAGGAGAGATAAGAAAGCATTCCTCAGCGATCAATGCAAAGAAATAGAGGAAAACAACAGAATGGGAAAGACTGGAGATCTCTCCAAGAAAATTAGAGATACCAGGGAACATTTCATGCAAAAATGGGTTCGATAAAGGACAGAAATTGTATGGACCTAACAGAAGCAGCAGATATTAAGAAGAGAATACACAGTAGAACTGTACAAAAAGATCTTCATGGCCCAGTTAATCATGATGGTGTGATCACTCACCTAAAGCCAGACATCCTGGAATGTGAAGTCAAGTGGGCCTTAGAAAGCATCACTACAAACTAAGCTAGTGGAGGTGATGGAATTCCAGCAGAGCTATTTCAAATTCTGAAAGATGATGCTGTGAAAGTGCTGCACTCAATATGCCAGCAAATTTGGAAGGCTCAGAAGTGGCCACAGGGCTGGAAAAAGTCACTTTTCAATACCAAAGAAAGGCAATTCCAAAGAATGCTCAAACTACCACACAATTGCACTCATCTCACACACTAGTAAAGTAATGCTCAAAATTCTCCAAGCCAGAGTTCAGCAATACATGAACCATGAACTTCCAGATGTTCAAGCTGGTTTTAGAAAAGGCAGGGGAATGAGAGATCAAATTGCCAACATCTGCTGGATTATCTAAAAATCAAGAGAGTTCCAGAGAAACGTCTATTCCTGCTTTATTGACTATGCCAAAGCCTTTGACTGTGTGGACCACAATAAACTGTGGAAAATTCTGAAAGAGATGGAAATAAAAGACCACCTGACCTGCCTCTTGAGAAACCTATATGCAGCTAGGGAAGCAACAGTTAGAACTGTACATGGAACAACAGACTGTTTCCAAATAGGAAAAGTAGTACATCAAGGCTGTATATTATCACGCTGCTTTTTTTTTTTTTTTTTTTTTTTTCAGTGGGTTTTTGTCATACATTGACATGAATCAGCAATAGATTTACACGTATTCCCCATCCCGATCCCCCCTCCCACCTCCCTCTCCACCCGATTCCTCTGGGTCTTCCCAGTGCACCAGGCCCGAGCACTTGTCACATGCATCCCACCTGGGCTGGTGACCTGTTTCACCATAGATAATATACATGCTGTTCTTTCGCTTATCACCCTGGTTTTTTAACTTATATTCAGAGTACATCATGAGAAACACTGTGTTGGAAGAAGCACAAGCTGAAATCAAGATGGCCGGGAGAAATATCAATAGCCTCATATATGCAGATGACACCACTCTTAAGGCAGGAAGTGAAGAGGAACTAAACAGCCTCTTGATGAAAGTGAGAGGAGAGTGAAAATGTTGGCTTAAAGCTCAACATTCAGAAAACTAAGATCATGGCATCTGGTTCCATCACTTCATGGGAAATAGATGGGGAAACAGTGGAAACAGTGGCTGACTTTATTTTTGGGGGTTCCAAAATCACTGCAGATGATGATTGCAGCCATGAAATTAAAAGATGCTTACCCCCTGGGTAGAAAGTTATGACCAACCTAGATAACATATTAAAAAGCAGATACATTACATTGCCAACAAATGTCTGTCTAGTCAAGGCTATGGTTTTTCCAGTGGTCATGTATGGATATGAGAGTTGGACTGTGAGAAAGCTGAGCGCCAAAAAATTGATGCTTTTGAACTGTGGTGTTGGAGAAGACTCTTGAGAGTCCCTTGGACTGCAAGGAGATCCAACCAGTCCATCCTAAGGGAGATCAGTCCTGGGTGTTCATTGGAAGGACTGATGCTGAAGCTGAAACTCCAAGACTTTGGCCACCTCATGCGAAGAGTTGACTCATTGGAAAAGACCCTGATGCCGGGAGGGATTGGGGGCAGGAGGAGAAGGGGACGACAGAGGATGGGATGGCTGTATGGCAACACTGACTCGATGGACATGAGTGTGAGTAATCTCCGGTAGTTGGTGATAGAGAGGGAGGCCTGGCGTGCTGCGATTCATGGGGTCACAAAGAGTCGGATACGACTGAGCGACTGAACTGAACTGAAGTCACATCAGTCATCAGTCTTGTAGTACTCTCTGTAATCCCATGGACTGTTGCCTGCCAGGCTCCTCTCTCAATGGGATTCTGCAGGCAAGAATACTGCGGTGGGTTGCCATTTCCTTCTCCAGGGGATCTTCCCAACCCAGGGATGGAACCCATGTCTTATGTCTCTGCATTAGCAGGCAGATTCTTTACCACTAGCACCACTTGAATGTTTAACTGAAAATACTTGGAAAAATACATTTATCCCTCTTCATAATTTTAATTTTTTTAACTGTAGAGAACAGAGAAAGCAAAAATGACCACAATCACTTTAGTTTATGCAAATTATAATTGGGACAGTTTAATTTTTTTTTTTTATTCTCTTTTATCTGGCCATTGAAAATTAGTTTGGGATTAACATGTATACACTGCTATATTTAAAAATATTAATAGATTACCAGCAAGGACCTTCTGCATAGCACAAGAAACTCTACTCAATATTCTGTAATAACATAAATGGGAAAATTGTGTTCTACAATTTGATCCAGAAATACAGGAATCATATTGATTTTGTAAACTGAGATTGCATGGTCTACATATGAAGAATGGGAACTATAGTGAAAACATACTAACAAAACTCACACACACATGAGATACACAAGGCTTAACATAACTAAATATGAATTGGTTCATTTGTAGACTTATCACTTATATTCCTTACCATGAAGTTACACTTTCTCTACCAACCATCCAAATAAAGTAAAACTAGATAGGCTTTTCAGAAAGGGCCAGCAGATAGTCTTGTTGTTCTGGAAAAGTATCTCAGCACCCCCACGTTTCTGTCTTCAGCAGTTCCCACATTTGGGAGATAAATGAATCATAAAATGGCAGGGAAAGATTTTATGGAAGTATTTATTGGATTTATTTTGAGATGTGTCTAGATAATGTATTGTCTGAATGAATCTGAAAATTTGGTGACATCAATTTGGAAGGGCTTACTAGGTGGCTCAGCAGTTAAAAAATCTGCCTGCGATGCAGAAGGCGCTTCAAGACTCTCAGGTTCAGTCCCTATGTGAAGAAGATCCCCTGCAGAAAGGGATGGCAAGCTGCTCCAGTATTCTTGCCTTCAAAATCCCATGAACAGCAATGCCTGCTGGGCTACAGTCCATGGGGTCTTAAAAGAGTCAGACACAACTTAGCGACCAAACAAAAAAAAGAAAAACTTGGCAGGAAGCTCATCCTAGCCAGTTCTTAGGGTACCTGTTTAGCTTGGTAGTAAACACTCATGTTATCATTGCTACACTTGAGGCAACCAAGTCTCTTAGACCTTAATTAAAATTTTCAAAAACTTAAAATATGTAGGTAACAACACTGAGCCCTGAACTCTGAAATTACTGTACTGTCCTTATTTGTGTAAAATAATTAGTCTTAAAGGGTAATAGATTAATGCCCGTTTCTTCAACAACTGGTACATTCTTAAGTGGTTTACTAGATATAATAGACTAAAGAAAAATGGAAATTTTAAGTAGAGACTCACATAAAGAAGTTTTTGGATTAATGATCATGACTGAGGAAAATGGGGCTTCCACTTTAACAATCATAAAATAGTCCATTTATTTGTATCAAATAAAGAGAACAGAAAGTCTTAACTAATTATTGACCAGAAACGGCCATTTGTAGAATTGAGTTACATATGTATGGCAACTTTATTAGAAGACCAAACTTTCAAGACAATAAATATATTTTATTTATATAACATTTATTTCTAGAAATTTCAAGATCACTAAAATTATTTTATGAGTTCTCAAAAATATCTTTATTTATTTGGGAAACAATTATTGTACAT
Organism: Cervus canadensis; assembly: GCF_019320065.1. NCBI lineage: Eukaryota > Metazoa > Chordata > Mammalia > Artiodactyla > Cervidae > Cervus > Cervus canadensis. The sequence continues at coordinate 16,786,737 of NC_057411.1, read as the reverse complement.
TGGCTAAAAATAAATCATAAGTACATGAAGATAAAGATGAGCAGAGGAAATCTACAAAGAACATGCCATTGTTTACTAAATACAATCCAAAAGATGTTTGTAGTTGTAATCTACAACACAAATATCAGTTAGGTTTACTATAACACTTAAGTCAAAAATACTAGAATAGCTTTTATAGAAGTACAAACTGTAATCTATGGTAAAAGACATGTAAGATATTGAAAATTTATTGGGATAAATGGATGATGTGTCTAAAAGAATTTTGAACTCTTCATTTTTGCATTACAAACAAATTTTCAAGGATATGTAAAATAAAATAACAAAAGAAAACATAAAACAAGAGGTAAAATTACCTTTCCATAACAGGATTCAGTTAGAGTTCTCCAAAGAAACCTCAGATTTTGCTCTTAAAGTCTCTCAATTAATTGGACAAGTTCCATTCACATTATCAAAGGTAATTCTTCTTACTCAGATTCTACTAATTGTAGATACGCATCTATAAAATACTTTCCCAGCAATATCTAGATGAATATTTGACTAAATAAATGTACTACAGCCTAGCCAAGCTGACATATAAATCTAACTGTAACATTTTGGTAAATATCTTTAAAAAACTCTGTTACAATACAGAAGGTCAGTATGTAAAAATAAACTATCTTCTATAATCAGTGATTTTATAATGTGTATAGAAAAATTCTTTTTGTTTTTTTTGAAATATAGTTGACTCAACATCTTGTGTTACTTTCTGATGTACATCAAAAGTCAGTTAAATAAATAAATATATAATAATAAATAATAAATAAATAATAATAATAAATAAAAAATATATACATCAGCTCAGCGCAGCTCAGCCGCTTCAGATGTGTACCACTCTATGCCTTGTGACCCTGTGGACTGGAGCCCACCATGATACTCTAGACACAGAATTTTCCTGGCAAGAATACTGGAATCGGTTCCCATTCCCTCCTCCAGGATATTTTCCCTACCCAGGGATTGAACCTGCATCCGTTGTGTTACAGCAGACTTTTTACTGCTGAGCCACCAGAAATGTATATGTATGTATATGTATATATTTATATATACGTTTTCAGATTATTTCCATTATAGATTATATAAGATATTGAGTATAGTTTCCTGTGCTATACAGTAGAAATTTGCTTAAATAAATTCTTACACAGTAAACAGTTCCGTTCAGTTCAGTTGCTCAATCATGTCCGATTCTTTGCAACTCCATGGACTGCAGCACACCAGGCTTCCCTGTCCATCACCAACTCCTGGAGACTGCTCAAACTCATGTCCATCTAGTCAGTGGTGCCATCCAACCATCTCATTCTCTGTCGTCCCCTTCTCCTCCTGCCTTCAATCTTTCCCAGCATCAGGGTCATTTTCAATGAGTCAGTTCTTCACATCATGTGGCCAAAGTATTGGAGCTTCAGCTTCAACATTCGTCCTTCCAGTGAACACCCAGGACTGATCTCCTTTAGGATGAAATGTTTGGATCTCCTTGCAGTCCAAGGGATTCTCAAGAGACTTTTCCAACACCACAGTTCAAAAGCATCAATTCTTCAGCACTCAGCTTTCTTTATGATCTAACTCTCACATCCATATATGACTACTGGAAAAACCATAGCTTTGACTAGGTAGAACTCTGTTGGCAAAGTAATGTCTCTGCTTCTGTCTAGGTTGTTATTAACTTTTTTTCCAAGGAGCAAGCATATTTTAATTTCATGGCTGCAATCACCATCTACAGTGATTTTGGAGCCCAGGAAAATAAAGTCTCTTACTGTTTCCCCTTCTCTTTGCCATTAAATGATGGGACTGGATGCCATGGTTTTAGTTTTTTCAATGTTGAATTTTAAACTAGCTTTTTCACTCTCCTCTTTCACTTTCATCAAGAGGCTCTTTAGTTCCTCTTCGCTTTCTGCCATAAGGGTGGTGTCATCTGTGTATCTGAGGTTATTGATATTTCTCACAGCAATCTTGATTCCGGCTTGTGCTTCATCCAGCCTGGCATTTCACATGATATACTCTACATATAAGTTAAACAAGCAGGGTGACAGTATACATCTTTGAGGCACTTCTTTCCCAATTTGGAACCAGTCTGTTGTTCCATGTTCCATTTCTAACTGTTGCTTCTTGACCTGCATGCATATTTCTCAGGAGGCAGGTGAGGTGGTCTGGTATTCCCAACTGTTTAAGAATTTTCCATAGTTTCTTGTGATCCACTCAGTCAAAGGCTATGGTGTAGTCAATAAAGCAGATGTAGATGTTTTTCTGGAACTGTCTTGCTTTTTCTGTGATCCAGTGGATGTTGGCAATTTGTTCTCTGTTTCCTCTGTAAAGTGTCCTTAAAAAAAGGAAATAAAATAGTTAATTTAATACAATCTCTTTTCCATATATGCTTCTATTGGTGGCTCAGCGGTAAAGAACCCTCCTGCCAATGCCAGAGCCATATGTTCAATCCCTAGTTGGGAAGATCCCCTGGAGGAGGAAATGGTAACCCACTCCAGTATTCTTGCCTGGGAAATCCCATGGACAGAGGAGCCTGGCAGGCTACAGACCAAAAGGCTGCAGACTCAGACATGACTTTGTAACTCAGCACAGAATGCACTTTTCCATATGCCCTGGTTCAAAATTTTATTTAATTATATAGTATTGTTAGTACTTGAATTAAATATTAGACTCCCAATTAAAAGTTAAAGGAAGTCCTCCACATTTTTATATATCAAGTCCTTAACTTTCCTTTAACAAACCTCTTTGGATTCTAGAAGTAATATGTGCAAAAAAGGGATATTTTGCTTTTATACATTTTCTGAGTGATTTTAAATCCTGCTAGCCAGGAAAATCTTGGATTTTCAAATCCAGGTGAAGGATTATCTTCATGGCCTTCTTTACCCAGTGGAGATTTTTTTTTTTTTTTTTTTAAATAATTGTAACATTAAGTATTGACAAAATGGCTCAGTCACAGTATAAGGTGTGTGAACATTCTGAAGTGACAGGGTGTGAAAGTGTGAAAGTGAATATCTAAGACCTAGTGCCAGGGAAGGGTCATGTTCAGTAGTCACATCAACAACTGCTATATTATAACCAGACTATCTGCATCAAAAATATGTATGTAAACTTTTTTTTTTTTTTTTTCTTAATGCTTGTCTAGTGGGACTCCCCAAGTTCATTTCACTGATGATTTCCAAAATTTCCCTTTTGACTAAGTTAGTTAAGTACTGATATGCTAGTGCTGGGGCTTCACAACTGACACTAATGGTGAAAAACCAGCCTGCCAATGCAGGAGACATAAGAGACTTGGATGTGCTCTCTGGGTGGGGAAGATCCCCTGGAGGAGAAAATGGCAACCCACTCCAGTATTCTTGCCTAGAAAATCCCATGGACAGAGGAGCCTGGTGGGCTACTGTCCACAGGGCCACAAAGAGTTGAAAACGACTGAAGTAACTTAGTATGCACATGCTAGTACTAGAGCCTTTTTTTTAGAAATGTAAATATCAATCCCCTCTGCTTTCATGTTAAGACTATCATACTTGGAAATGTAGTATATAGCACTACGTAAGTGAGAAAAATTGAAAAAAGTCCTCACCTGCCTATAAAATGACAAACTGAAAAAATCTCAAAGACAGGATTTAAAGGAATTTTATAAAGTTCTATGTGTAATGCAATCTTTCCCAAGGAGTCCACATTCTTTGAAAATCTTCCAGTCAGTAAGAGAGTAAAAAAATTTTTGTATACTTAATAGCTAAGACAGTCAATATTATTTTGGAACTACCATCAGGAAAAAAAAAAAGATAATGATTGCAATTTGACAGAAAATAAAGCTGATGAATAAACCAATTTCAAAGTCTCTAAGACCAGTAGTAAATCTTTGGATCTAAATTAAATAGTATATAAGCTCCACACTGCCAAATGGGACAATACTACAGCTCATTTTTTTATAGTACATTTCACTTAGATTTTTATAGGAAGATGTTATAAAAAATTAAATATGTAAATTGTTTTACTGACAAAAATAGATCACATGTTTTCATAAAATACCAGATTCTCACTCTAAATTACATTCCATATGATATTTGTTTCTCTAAACTTAAGAGATTGATGCCCATATTTTTGAAGAACAAACATGAATAAACTGACATATCTTGACTGAATCCCTTTGCATCACAAATTTTTTCTTAGTTTGTTGGCTTTATAATAATTAAATTAAAATATTAAAAGAAATACATGAACTGCACTAGAAGGAATTTAAAATATAAAATATGTTACTAACTCCTTTTGAAGCACTTTGGATATCTCCTATGACAAAAAGGAAAATGAACGAAAAGATGTGATTTATAAGATAGTGTATTAGCTGTGTTTTTGCCTTTGGTATGAACGTATTATATAAGTGTATAAGATTTTGCAAAAAGTTATATTTTCTTTTGATGGTAATTATATTAGTCAGAATTCTCCTGAGAAACAGAAATAACAGATTCATTATAAGGAATTGAGACAGCTAATGGCATAGCTCTAATCTTAAATCCAGAGATTTGAGAACTAAGAGAACTGATGATATAAGTCAAGTTCAAGAACAGGAGAAAACCAGTATACAACTCAGCCAGACCCTGAGAGCAAATTCTCCTTTTCTATACCTTTTTTCTTCTAATCAGGCCCTTACACATTGGGTAATGCCTACCCACATTTTTAAGAGTCACCTGCTTAATCAATCTACCAATCCAAATGTTAATCTCATCTAGAAACACCACAGACACACTCAAAATAATGTTTAACCAAATGCCTGGCATCTCAGTTCAGTTCAGTTGCTCAGTCATGTCTGACATCTCATGACCTCATCAAATTGTCACATAAAATTAACCAGGACAATTTCATCCCTTATCAGTTTTGCACCTATATGCATCTCCTTAAATCATATTTAATTTCCAAATAAAGACAATGTCTAGGTCATAATTCTGCCTATAATGATACAACTATCCTGTGTATAACTGAAAATGTACTAACCTTTTTCCCAGAAGAGGAAGTAAAGTCTTTGAGTGATGTATACTTTCTCCTTGATATTCTGTAACTTAAATACTGTGATATAAAGTCTATATATCATATGTTCCAAGCAAGGAAAACAAAGACACCTTTTCTATCTATCTATTGTCTTATCATCTATCTACCTATTTATATTTATAACAAACTAAGGAGGAAATACTTATGACAATTACAGTACTCAATTCTACAAGTGACCATATGGTTGTAGCTGGTATTTATAATACCTTCACCTACTATCTATTCTGGATAACTTTTGCCTTCCACAAGCACCTCAACTGATTGAGGCTCTTTACCTGGCAGAGTGACTCAAGCATTCATTCTTGGAAGAGTTTGGGACATTAGTAGTCTTGCCTGGATTGGGTTATTTTAATTTTTCATTGACCTAATTGTAGGATATTGTAGTACTGAGAGACACACTGAGGGAGCGCCTGTATTCCAGACACATTCATATCAGCATTGCCACATTGCTTTTTTGCAAAGTGAGTTCTTTGCTCAGAAACAACACTGTGTGTAAAACCATGACAGAGGATAGGGCATTCTGTAAATCCACTGATAGTAATTTTGGCAAAAGCACTGTGTGCAGGGAAGACAAATCCATATCCTGACTATGTGTCTATTCCAATAAGAACAAAATGCTTTCCTTTCTGTAATGGAAGCTGTCCAGTGTACTCAGACTGCTAGCCTGCTGATCATCCTGGGGAACAGTGCCACATCAGGGACTCAGCATTCTCTGCTGCTGGCAGATTGAGCACTCAGCCATGGCCATATCCAGATCATCCTTGATGAGTAGAAGTCCATGTTGCCAAGCTCATGCATAACCTTCATTCCTGCCACAAAGGCCACTTTGTTCATGAGCCTGTTGGCTAAAGACAGGAGTGGTTGAGGACAGAAGCTGGGCTGGTATCCAGAAAATGAGTCATCTTATCTATATGATTTTGAAAATTTAAGTTGCTTATCACAATCTATTAAAAAATAAACAGTTCATTTTCCTATAATATTTAACAGCTCATTGATTGTAAGTAGAATTGAATAGGTCAATAAGGTATTTATTCTATCATAGTCCATAGACATCACATACCTGTTGCAGGGGCCGTAGCAGATACATTAAACTAAGTATATGCAGATTGTGACCTGCTGAATGAGGAGACACACAACCTGCCACCTAGGGGTGGCAGATAGCTCTCTTAGCATCTGAGTTCCCACTCTGGGGAAGAGAAAACCCAGAACCTCTGGGGTTTTCATTGAAGCCACAAGCTTCAATACACCCACAGGAAGAAATTAAAGTCACAACATCTATTATGCACAGATCCTAGAAATGAGGGCACAGAGTGAACCAGCAGAGTCCTCTGTCCCAGGTCACAAGACAGCAGAAGAGTAGAGGGCAACAAGCACCTAGTATTTATAAGGTGATTGGGCGGAAGTCACTAACCTTGTGTGGGCTCAGTTCTAAGAACCTATTTGAAAAGGTGTCTTGGGAAAAGCAAAGCAGGAATTTGTGGTGGGAATCCTAAACTCAAGTCCTTATCTGAATGTCCAGAATTTGGGTGTGAGCAGGGTTGTACACCATAAAATGCTGAAACTGCAACTCAGAATGGTGCTTTTCTCATGTACAACATACTATGTATGAAGCCATTTACCCATTATAATAATTTTTGTCACTGTTTCTATTGTTTTCCCATCTACTTGCCATGAAGTGATGGGATCAGATGCCATGATTTTAGTTTTTTGAATGTTGAGGTTTAAGCCAGCTTTTTCACTCTTCTCTTTCCATTTCGTCAAGGGGCTCTTTAGTTCCTCTTCACTTTATGCCAGAAGGATGGTGTCATTTGCATATCTGAGGTTGTTGAAATTTCTCCCAGCAATCTTGATTCCAGCTTGTGCTTCATTCAGCCCTCCATTTCACATGATGTACTCTGCATGCAAGTTAAATAATCAAGGTGAAAATATACATCCTTGACATACTCCTTTTCCAATCTGGAACTGGTCCACTGTTCCATGTCCGGTTCTAACTGTTGCTTCTTGACCAGCATACATGTTCCTCAGGAGGCAGGTAAGATTGTCTGGTATTCCCATTTCTTGAAGAATTTTCCATAGTTTGTTTTACACACAGTCAAAGGCTTTGGCATAGTCAATAAAGCAGAAGTAGATGTTTTTTCTGGAACTTTCTTGCATCTTCGATGATCCAATAGATGTTGGCAATTTGATCTCTGGTTTCTCTGACTTTTCTAAATCCAGCTTGAACATCTGGAAATTTTTGGTTCACATATTCTTGAAGCTTGGCTTGGAGAATTTTGAGCATTAATTTGCTAGCATGTGAGATGAGTGCAACTGTGTGGTAGTTTGAACATTCTTTGGCATTGCCTTTCTTCGGAATTGGAATGAAGACTGATATTTTCCAGTCCTGTGGCCACTGCTGAGTTTTCCAAATTTGCTGGCATATTGAGTGCAGCACTTTCACAGCATCATCTCTTAGGACTTGAAATAGCTCAGCTGGAATTCCATCATTTTCACTAGCTTTGTTCTTAGTGATGCTTCCTACGGTCCATTTGACTTCTCACTCCAGGATGTCTGGCTCTAGGTGAGTGATCACACCATTGTGATTATCTGGATCATAAAGATCTTTTTTGTGTAGTTCTGTGGATTTTTGCTGCCTTTTCTTAATATCTTCTGCTTCTGTCAGATCCATATCACTTCTGTTCTTTATTGTGCCCATCTTGGCATGAAATGTTCCCTTGGTGTATCTAATGTTCTTGAAGAGATTTCTAGTCTTTCCCATTCTATTGTTTTCCTCTATTTCTTTGCATTGATCACTTAGGAAGGCTTTCTTTTCTCTAGTTGCTGTTCTATGGAACTCTGCATTCAATTGGGTATAGCTTTCCTTTTCTCCTTTGCCTTTAACTTCTCTTCTTTTCTCATCTATTTGTAAGGCTCCTCAGACAATCATTTTGGCTTCTTGTATTTCTTTTTCTTGGGAATGGTCTTGATCCCTGTTTCTTGTACAATGTCATGAACCTCCGTCCATAGTTCTTCAAGAACTCTATCCATCAGATCTTACCTTTTGAATCTATTAGTCATTTCCACTGTATAATTTTAATGGATTTCATTTAGGTTATACCTGAATGTTTTAGTGGTTTTCCTTTCTTTCTTCAATTTAAGTCTGAATTTTGCAATAAGGACTCCATGATCTGAGACACAGTCAGCTCCTTGTCTTGTTTTTGCTGACTGTATAGAGCTTCTCCATCTTTGGCTGCAAAGACTATAATCAGTCTGATTTCAGTGTTGACCATCAGGTGATGTCCATGTGTAGCATAGTCTCTTGTGTTGTTGGAAGAGAGTTTTTGCTATGGCCAATGTGCTCTCTTGGAAAGACTCTGTTAGCCTTTGGTCTGCTTCATTTTGTATTCCAAAGCCAAACTTGCCCGTTACTCCAGGTATCTCTCGACCTCCTACTTTTGCATTCCAGTCCCCTATGATGAAAATGACATCCATTTTTTGATGTTCGTTCTAGAAGGTCTTGTAGGTCATCATAGAACCATTCCACTTCAGCTTCTCTGGCATTAATGGTTGGAACATAGACTTGGATTACTGTGATATTGAATGGCTTGCCTTGGAAACGAACAGAGGTCATTGTGTCATTTTTGAGATTGCACCCAAGTACTGAATTTTGGACTCTTTTGTTGACTGCGATGGCCACTCACTTTCTTCTAAGGGATTCTTGCCCGTAGTAGTAGATATAATGGTCATCTGAATTAAATTCACCCATTCCAGTCCATTTTAGTTCACTGATAACTAAAATGTCAGTGTTCAGTCTTGCTATTTCCTGTTTGACAACTTCCAATGTACCTAATTAATGGACCTAATACTCCAAAATCACTACAGATGATGACTGCAGCCATGAAATTCAAAGACACTTGCTCCTTGGAAGAAATGCTATGACTGACCTAGACAGCATATTAAAAAGCAGAGCCATTACATTGCAGGCAAAACTCCATCTAGTCAAATCTATGGTTTTTCCAGTGGTCATATAAGGGTGTGAAAGTTTGACTATAAAGAATGCTGAGCACAGAAGAATTGATGCTTTTTAACTGTGGTGTTGGAGGAGACTCTCGAGAATTCCTTGGACTTCAAGGAGATAAAACCAGTCATTCTTAAGAAATCAGTCCTTAATATTCATTGTAAAGCCTGATGCTGAATCTGAAACTCCAATACTTTGACCATCTGATGAGAAGAGCTGACTCACTGGAAAAACCCTGATTCTGGGAAATATAGAAGCCAGGAGGAGAAGGGGATGACAGGGCATGAGATGGTTGGATGGCATCACCTACTCGATGGGCATGAGTTTGAGTAAGCCCTGGGAGTTGGTGATGGGAAAGCCTGGTGTGCTGCAGTTCATGGAGTTGCAAAGAGTCGGACATGATTGAGCGATTGAACTGAACTGATAGTAATTTCTGTTTTCTCTACATTTGTTAACATAAGGATTTAGAATATTCAATAGTTATTTATGCACATATATAGTATATTTATATATTATGCTATATAATATATAAAATATATCTTATGTATATTGTATATATTATTATCCACTGAGCTAAATTTCTGAAACCAGTCCAAAAATTTTCCTTTTCAATAAATAAAAATTTTAAGTAAAATTCCTTTATCCAGCAGAACCAGCTTCAAAATGTTTTTTTAAAAGTTAACTAACAAATAAAAGCCATCATTTTATCATTTATCATAGATATCATTTTATCAGCCCTTTTATTCTATATAATATGTGCTGTGCTGTGCTTTGTCACTCAGTCATGCCCGACTCTTTCTGTAGCCCGCCATCCTCCTCTGTCCATGGGATTCTCCAGGCAAGAATACTGGAGTGGGTTTTCAACATCCTCCAGGGGATCTTCCCAACCCAGCAATCAAACCCAGGTCTCCCACATTGCAGGTGGATTCTTTCCCATCTGAGCCACCAGGGAAGCCTATATAATGTGATTAAATACTAAGGAGTATTTTTAAGACTTTTAATGAGATACACTGAAATTCAGTGTGCTTTTTTAGTGTTTGTTTTACCCTCTGCCAACATTAATTGAAAGAGTTTTCCTGGAAATATGCTGTCTATCATGATCCAAGAATTAACTTAAAGTTTTATAAACCAAAACTATTTCTCCTTGGTATAATCATTTGGTTTGGGTTAATGTTACTATAAAATATCCATCTTCCTCAGTGTTGGTTCAACCATATCAAATGGTTTTGGCCATCTAAGAATGTTTGTATCTTCCTTTGATTGATTGTAAATGGTCATGTTTGATACATATTAAAGTTTTATGTATCTTAAAACATACATGGAGAATGTGTACTAGTCCAGATGATATTTCTGGTCTTGGACTAAGGAAGGGTGAATATGTTGGGTTGGACACAACATAAGACTGGTTCTTTCTTTTTCTTTCACTCCCATCTTTTTCTCCTACCTCTTCTCCCCTACTCCTTCTATCCCTCCTCCATCCTCTTTCCTTTCTTTATTTTGTTCATTTTGTTACTTCTTTCCAGCCAAAGCAAAATATAATCATATCAAACATTTGAATGTCAAAGATATTGATGGGTGGATATGTGTTATTTTTCTTATGATTAATGGAAATGTATACTAGTTATTATTGTCTTCTAATTCACAGAGTAAGTTTAGATATACTTGTAAATACCCAAATTATAAGCTCACTTCTTCTTGTGACACTGTTCAAGTCAGTAACGTAAAGAAGTTTATGTAGCAAAAATAATTACTTATTCTTCTATTCAGTGAGATAATTCTTTCAAGCTAAAAGTCAGCAAGTTGGATTTAGAAAAGGCAGAGGAACCAGAGATCAAATTGCCATCATCCTTTGGATCATAGAAAAAGCAAGGAAATTAAAACAAACAAACAATCTACTCCTGATTCATTGACTACATGAAAGCCTTTGACTGTGTGGATCAACAAACTGAGGAAAATTCTCCAAGAGATGGGAATACCAGACCACCTTACCTGTCTCCTGAGAAACCTGAAGGTCAAGAAGCAACAGTTAGAACCAGATATGGAACAACTGACTGATTCAAAATTGGGAAAGGAGCACGTCAAGTCTATATATTTCTACCCTGCTTATTTAACTATTATGCACCGTACATCATTGGAAATGCCGGGCTAGCTGAATCACCAGGTGGAATCAAGATTGCTGGGAGAAATATCAACAACCTCAGATATGCAGATGACACCACTCTAATGGGAAAAAGTGAAGAGGAACTAAAGACCCTCTTGTTGAGAGTGAAAGAGGAGAATGAAAAGCTGGCTGAAAATTCAGCATTCAGAAAACTAAGATTTGACATACGGCCTCATCTCTTCATGGCAAATGTACCGTGTGCTGTGCATAGTCATTCAGTCGAGTCTGCCTCTTTGTGACCCCATGGTCTTGAGAGGGTAACAGGCAGGAAGGCCAGGGGCCTCCAAACGGAGGAAATAGGCTGCAAGTGCCAGACATTTTTATCTCTCTTAAGCGGCAGGAGGAAACAAACTATCAATATTTTTTCCTTCTCTATACAAATTTAAAAGGAGGTTTCTCTTAAAATGCTGTGTTTTCATGACACCTGGTTTCACCTGAAGCTAACTACTCTCAAACCTGAGTTAACCAATACATTTCTTTTTCTTATGGAAACGTTGTCTTAAGATATGTTAATGTGCTATGCATTTACCCCAGATTCTAAGTTCGCCAAATGGCCTAACCTGCTCAGATATTGTTCCCCTAATCTATGTAAATGAAACTATTTGTTTGGTAAACTGCCCTTCTACAAGATTCAAGTCAATCGTTTTGTGGCCAAGGATGAATTATCTGGTGCCAAATTCTAAATTCTAAAACATTCCTTTCTGTTCATTAACAGACTGTGAGTGACTATATAACTTACAGCTAAAGACTAGGAGGGGGGTACTCTTTCCGCCCCCTTCTGATGCCTATGTCAGAAGCTTTCTCTATCTCCTTTATACTTTAATAAAACTTTATTACACAAAAGCTCTGAGCTCTCCAGCCTCGTCTCTGGCCCCGGATTGAATTCGTCTCCTCCGGAGACCAAGAATCCTGTCATCTTATCATTCAGCAACAACTTTTCAGTCTGTAGCCTGACAGGTTCCTCTGTCCATGGGGATTCTCCAGGCAAGAATACTGGAGTGGGTTGCCATGGCCTCCTCCAGGGGATCTTCTCCACACAGGAATTGAACTCAGGTCTTCCACATGGCAGGCGGATTCTTTACCAGCTGAGCTACCAGGGAAGCAAATAGATAGGGGAAAAGTGGAAACAGTGACAGATTTTATTTTCTTGGGATCTAAAATCAGTGGATGGTGACTGCAGCCATGAAATTAAAAGACACTTGCTCCTTGAAAGAAAAGCTATGGAAAACCTAGATGTGTTAGAACACAGAGACATTACTTCACTGACAAAGATCCATATAGTCAAAGTTATGGGCTTTCCAGTAGTCATGTGTGGATGTGAGAATTAGACCATAAAGAAGGTTGAGCACCAAAGAACTGATGTTTTCAAACTGTGATGCTGGAGAAGACTCCTGAGAGTCCCTTGGAATACAAGGAGATCAAACCAGTCAATCTGTGTCAATCCTAAAGGACATCAACCTTGAATATTCATTGGAAAGACTGATGCTGAAGGTCCAGTACTTTGTCCACTTGACATGAAGAGTGAACTCGTTGGAAAAGACCCTGATGCTGGGAAAGATTGAGATCGGGGGGGAAGGGGGCGACAGAGGATGAGATGGTTGGATGCCATCTCTGACTCAATGGACATGAATTTGAACAAACTCAGGGAGATAGTAAAGGACAGGGAAGCCTGACATGCTGGATGTGAGGCTGCGCCATGACAGGCAGCCTAAATTAGGAGTAGGCCTGGTTTTCCAGGGTGACATGGTTATCAGGCCACCTGGAGCCAGCCAATCAATATGCGCCCAGTAAGGAAAAGGGAACCTATCAGGGGAAAGCCGAAAAGCCCGCAAAGGTTTGAGCCAATAAGATTACTTTGCAAACATGTAACCAATCCGCTTAAGCCAGCTACCAACTGCTTATGCACACCTTATAAATTGGGTAACAGCTCGGGCTCAGCACTCTCTGACCCCGTACCACTGTGTTGGACGTGCGGCAGTGAGCCCTGACTCGAGTCAGCAATAAACTTCCCTTTTTTTGCGAGTTGCATTGTCTTGGAAGCCTTCTCTCTTCCGGCTCGGGGATTCGGACATCGGGCATAACACTGGAATCCATGGGGTTGCAAAGAGCTGGATACAACTTAGCGACTGAACAGCAACAACAAAAGACAATATTACTAATCTTACAATTATATGTAACAACGTGGAGACAATTTCTTCTTAACTGCTCTCTAAACATAGTGACAAAACTTTTCCATTCATATCTACAGAAGTCTGTTGTGGGCAGTCTGGAATGTATAAAGGAACTTATTCACAAATAAGTACATAACTTGAAAAAAAATTCATCCACAGAGACTTTTTCTCAAAAGTTAATTTACGGTACATTATTAAATCTTAATATACACAAATTAAGCATATAGAATTTGATTATGTAGAAAATTCATTGATTTTCTGCAATAATGTTATAATACAAATTATTTTTATTATAGTAGTATGTTTTCCTTTGAATAATTGCTTTTTAGATACATTTTATTTTTTAGAACCACTTTAGATTTATTAAAAAATTAAGAGGACAGTAGAAAGTGTTCTCATATAGCTCAGCTCAGTTTCCCCATTCTCAATATCTTCTATTAGAATGATATACTCATTTCAATTAATGAACAACTATTAATATACATTTATTAAGTAAACTCTGTAGTTTATTAGATTTCCTAAGTTTTTATTTCTTGTCCTTCTCCTATTCCAGGTTTGTGCATAAAATAAATTACAGTTAAGTCATGTCTTTTTAATCTTCTCATCTGTGGCAGTTTCTCAAATTTTCTTTGTTTCTGATAAGTAGTTTGAGGAATACTGGTTATGTATTAAAATTTATCTAGTATTTTTTTCTCATGATGAGAATGGGATTATGGGTTTGGGGTGAGAAAGAGCATAGAATTAGTGTGCTATTTTCATCATGCCATATCAAAGGTACTTTTTATCAACATGAATTGTAAGTGATGATTCTGGCTTTGATCTCCTGGCTGAGGTAATGTTGTCAGGTTAACTCACAGTAAAATTTCTTGATTTTTTTCCCCTCTCCAGACAGTTCACGTTGAAAGGAAGTCCGTATGTACAGCTCACATTTTTATACTCACACTGTGCACAGTTCACAAGTTATATCCCCCCTTATGAGAGTAGAATACCTACTGTATGTAAGCTATCTGAAATTCTGCATGGAATTTGTATCTTCTCTCTTGTTTATTACTTTGTCAACCATTTATTTATATCCATATAAACTCATGAATGCTTATTTTGTACTTCACATTAGAACTCAGTACTACTTTTTTCTTTCTTTCTTTTATTTTTATTTTTTTCTTGTTTCCGTTTTTCCAGATCGGGCCCCTGGGAACTTTCTCAGTTAGCTACTGTGCTCTTTTAAAGTAGCACCATCATTTTTTTTTTTTTTTTTTTTTTTAACACTGCTTTATTTTTTTGCACTGCAGAGTGCTCCAGGCTCTCATTTTATGTATTTATTGCTCTAATCCTCAAAGCATCTATAAGGCTTCCCTCATAGCTCAGTTGGTAAAGAATCTGTCTGCAATGTAGGAGACCCCTGTTCAATTCCTGGATTGGGAAGATCTCTTGGAGAAGGGATAGGCTACCCACCGCACTCATCCCCCAAATTTCTTTGGTCATCAACCCTTTACCTTTAGTGAGAATTTTGTAAGATGGTGCTGTGACCTTTGGGCCTGGAAGTTTTGTATGATTTTAACTGTTTTTTAAAAACATGTAAGACAAAATTTACTATCTTAACCATTCTTAATTATAGTCGTAACTATATTCACATTGCTATGAATGTTAATTATATTCAGTAGTGTTAACTATACTCACACTTGTTGTACCGCTCTCTAGGGCTTTTTTATCTTGCAGAACTGTAACTCTGTACCCATGCAACAGCAGCTCCCTATCTCCCCCTCACTTCAAATCATGGCATCCACTATTCTATTTTGTTTCTATCTATTTTACTACTTTAGATACCTCATATAAGTGGAATCATATACTATTTGTCTTTTTGTGAATAACTTATTTCCAGTTTCACTTAACATGATGTCCTTAAGCTTCTTCCATGTTGTAGCATATGACAGGATTTCTTTCTCTTTTAAGGATGAATAATATTCCATTGTACATATTCACCATATTTTCTTTTATCTATTCATTTTTCTGTGGACATTTAGGTTGCTTCCACCTCTTGGGTATTAGGCATAATACTAAAATAAATATGGTTATGCAAAATATCAAAAAAAAAAAGATTTTTTTCATATATTTGTAATACAACTGGATTTTCTTGTCTTGGCCTAAAGGAATTCTGGGATCCTTGACCCTGCACAAATTTTTTGTGTATTTTTACACATTAAGGTTAATTCTTCTTGCTGAGAAGCTCCATAGGTTTTGAGAAGTGCATAATGTCTTTTATCTACTATAGAGTATCCTGCAGAGTAAATGGGCTATTCTAAGAAGCCCCTGTGTTTCACTTACGCATTCCTCACCCCAAGCCCAATTAGCTGCTAATAATTTTGTCATCTCAATGATTTTGCCTTTTCCAAAATATTATAAAGTTGGAATCATGAAGTATGTAGACTTTCAAAATGGCTACTTTCACTTAATACTTCATGTCTTTATATTGCTTTATAGTTTATTTTTGTTGCTGAAAAGTATTTCATTGTGGCATATTTCAAAACACTTTCTAAGGAGTTTTTTTTTGTTTTTTTTTTTAACTAGTCAATAAAGACAACATTAACGTTGTTCACAACTATACAGTGGACCTACAAATAGAAATATTATTCTTGCCAAAGTGTTCTTTTAGGATGTTTATAACAACTAGTGTCCTTTTCACATTTCACACAGTCTAAGTTTGAAATGGTTGTTATGTTTATGCCACCAAGATACCTAGCCTTTACTCTTTTCTATCTATCTATATATCTATCTATATATCTATCTATATATATATAGTATTCAGAATAATATATAAATTTTAATTTGCAAATGACTTTAAATGCACCCTTCAGGATATGAGTGATGCTATATTGTCTCATTTGTCAAGATTCACAGAACACAAATTATTTAAATAGCCATCAGGTTCTAAACATGCAGCAAAACTAAATAATTAACCTTACCAAGGGCAACATTTTCATAGTTCTCCTACTATCTGACAGCTGGGCTTTTTAATATCCCAAACCGTAACTGGTTGGCTAATGCCACTTGTTCAGCACAAAATCTATTCATTTGTGTAAGATAAACAAGCACATAAAATTAACAACCTGCAGAAAATTTTTTTAAAAAATCTAATAAATGTAAATCCATGGCTGATTCATATCAATGTATGACAAAACCCACTGGAAAAAATAAATAAATAAAATAAAAAAAAAAAAAAAAAAAGAAAGAAAAAAAAATCTAATAAAATGTAGTATCAGAAAATGAAAGAATGTATGGGGGGAGAAACTATGTAATTTTGTAAAACATCAAAAGTATATTCAGAGTAACATTAAGCCATTATGATGACTGTCTTTGCTGAATACACTAGAGTATAAAAAGAGTTTTAAGATTTGCTAGGGCTGTTACTTGCCATGTGTTCTATATTTGAAAAGATATTATCTGTTCAACACCCACTCCTGCATCAGTAAAAAGTAATTCATCTTTCTGGCAAATATCAAGTAACGAAATTAATGAAAAGTGACTAAGTAAGTACTGGGGTAATAGAATACTTTGATATATGTTAGCAATTAAATAAATAAGTCTTGTAAAGTAAATTACACTGAAAACTTTGATACATAAAAATTTCTCGCCACACTATCCATTTATATTTTCATCATATGCATCTTTCTGATTTCCTTGAATTAAATAACTAAATGCATCTCACTAATAAGGAGTATCATTATAAATATTATTAGCATTAAAATATTGTCCCACATTTCTGTGACTGAGTACCATACCATCCCAACTTAGTGGTACTAAGCAGTAACCATTCTCTTATGTTCTTGGACTCTGTAGCTCAGGCTTTGGCTGGAGCACTACTAGACAGCTCTTGGAAGTCTCATATCATTTCAGTTAGGTGTCAGCTGGGAATACAATAATCTGAGCACTGAGCGTTCATAACGACTTGCTTACATGACTGGCTGACAATACTTTCTGTTGGCTGGAAATTCGGCTAGAGCTGTTGCCTGGAGCAGTAATACAAGGCCTCTCCAGCTTGGCAGTCTCAGAGTATGTGGACTTTTCCCAGAGAAAATGTCCAAAATAGCCATGTAGCCGAGCTGTGTACCCTTTTACCTTCTAGTCGCAAAACCCATAAAGTCTTATTTTAACTACACCGTAGTCACAGGTACCCATATTCAGGGGGAGGTGACAGAGATGGCTACCTCTACATGAGATAAACTTACTTACAGAGTAAATTTACATTGTAAAACAACATGTGGATTGGGAAATAGAAATGGGCAAGTTCTGTCTTTGGGATCATCATCCTGGGGAAAGTTTTCTGTTCAGTTCTGTTCTCTGGCATGCAAGACTCCTGATGAGACAGGCTTCAGTTTATTTGATCACCTGTGTCTGTGACTGAGTAAGTAGCTACAAGTAGTTCAAGAAAATGTTAGGAATATTATTAGACCATGTATTTTACAAGAGAACAGATATATAAGAACATTTTCCAAATAATTTCATCAGTGCTATTATATTAGTAAATAAAAAAAGGATGCTACTGAGGAACATGTATCTGTGAAAACATTCCATTTTGCAAAAGAAGTAAAAGACGAAACAAAAAATAAGGTTTAAAACAAGTAATGTGGAACATGAAAACTTTTTTTTTTTTTTAATACTTACACAAACTAAAAGAAAAAAGTAAGAGCTTCCCTAGTGATTCAAAGAATCCACCTGCCAATACAAGAGACACAGGTTCAATCCCTTGTTCAGTAAGATCCCACATGCCCGGAAGATGCGATGCTATGCATCACAACTATGGAGCCTGTGCTCTAGAGCCCAGGAGCTGCAACTACTGTGCCCACTTATCACAACTACTGAAATCCAGGTGCCTTAGAGACTGTGTTTCACAATGAGAAAAGCCACTTCAATGAGAAGCCCAAACACTGCAACTACAGAACAACACACTGCTCACCAAAACCAGAGAAAAACTCCACAGCTGCAAAAGACATTACAGCCAAAAATAAATGAACAAAACTAGTTTTTTAAAAAAATCTAATCAGAAACAACAAAAAAGTAAACATTTCTAAGTGCATTTTAAAGTGAATTGCTTCTTTGATTTTTACCTTCATATGTTGAGGATTCATTAACTACTATGAACATATACTATAATTTTTCACATTAAAAAGACAATTCCAGGCATTCAGTTCTTATAAGGGTATTTTATTCTAAGAGTTTTAAAAAATAAAAGCATTGCTTCAAACTACAAATTATTTCTACTGCTTAAGGAAGTAATGTTATGAGTGGTCTTAAGAAACAATTAGGCACTCTCACTGAACTCTACCTCCCTTAAAACGAAACTCCATAACCATATCTCTATACATATGTGCAGGTAATGATATATAAGGAACCAGAGATCAAATTGCCAACATCCATTGCACCATAGAAAAATCAAGAGAGATACAGAAAAACATCTACTTCTGTTTTACTGATTATGCCAAAGGCTTTGACTGTATAGATCACATCCAATGATGGAAAATTCTTAAAGAGATGGGAATTTCAGACTACCTTACCTGCCTTCTGAAAAATCTGTATGCAGGTCAAGAAGCAACAGTTAGAACTGGACATGGAACAGCAGACTGGTTCCAAATAGGAAAAGGAGTATGTCAAGGCTGTATATTGTCACCATGCTTATTTAACTTATATGCAGAGTGCATCATGAGAAATGCTGGGTTGGATGAAGCATAAACTGGAATCAAGATTTCCAGGAGAAATATCAATAACTTCAGATATGCAGATGGCACCACTCTTGTGGCAGAAAGTGAAGGGGAACTAAAGAGCCTCTTGATGAAAGTGAAAGAGGAGAGTGAAAAATTTGGCTTAAAGTTCAGCATTCAGAAAACTAAGATCACGGCATCAAGTCCCATCACTTCATGGCAAATAGATGGAGAAACAATGGAAACAGTGAGATACTTTATTTTCTTGGGCCCCAAAATCACTGCAAATGGTAACTGTGGCCATGAAATTAAGATGCTTGCTCCTTGGAAGAAAAGTTATTACCAATCTAGACAGTATATTAAAAAGTAGAGACATTACTTTGCCAACAAAGATCCTTCTAGTCAAAGCTACGGTTGTTCTAGCAGTCAAGTATGGATGTGTGAGTTGGACTATAAAGAAAGCTGAGTACAGAAGATTTGATGCTTTTGAACTGTGGTGTTGGAGAAGACTCTTGAGAGTCCCATGGACTTCAAGAAGATCAAACCAGTCTATTCTAAAGGAAATCAATCCTGAATATTCATTGGAAGAATTCATGCTGAAGCTGAAACTCCATTATGTTGGTCACCTGATAGGAAGAACTGACATATTGGAAAAGACTGAAGGCAGAAGAAGGGGACAACAGAGGATGAGATGGGTTGATGGCATCACTGACTCGATGGGCATGAGTTTGAGTAAGCTCCATGAGTTGGTAAAGGACAGGGAAGCCTGGAATGCTGTAGTCCATAAGGTCGCAAGGAATAGGACATGACTGAGTGAATGAACTGAACTGAATGGTATATGTGGGTTTCCAAAGCCTGATCGTAAAAATGGATGTAGACGTATTATGCAGTTCAGAATGTTTTGGGGTTTTAGAAATGAAAATGATAGGTACCTTTATCTTACGTTGTATGAGAGTACTTTCAGTGTCTAAGATGGCATCCTTCCATCAAGCTTATGTTACTGCAAGGAAGTGTACGACTATTTACAGAATATGGGATAAAAATATATTAAGTTCCAGTCAAAGCAGACTTTGTAACAAATGTTTCCATTGGACGTATTTTGTTTCCCATTATTTAGTTGAGAAATTTGAGGTCCAAATATCAGATGTAGTCTGTTCCTCTTTGTCTCTCTTGGTATAAATTGATAACAGACATAAGATAGATAAACAGATAGATATGTGTATACATTTACATATAGACATGCATAGTATGCATATATGTATTATGTGTGTATATATGTATATACACAAATATATATACACATATGTATATACATACATGCACATAATATACATATGTACATTTGTTTCTTTTATAATCAGCACAATTTATTCTTGATTTAAAAATATGTATGTGTAAAATAAAATGACAAGTATCTATAATTCAGGGATAACTTTAAGAAAATGAACAATGCTATTCAAATTTGAGTTTCACTTATGCTGGTAATAGATACATTGAACATAACCTTACTGATAAGGTTATACTCAAAGTCCTTCAAGCTAGGCTTCAGCAGTACATGAACTGAAAACCTCCAGATGTACAAGCTGGGTTTTAAAAAGGCAGAGGAACTAGAGTTCAAATTGGCAGGATTCACTGGATCATAGAGAAAGCAAGGGGACTACAGAAAGCATCTACTTCTGATTCAGTGACTATGCTACAGCCTTTGACTGTGTGGATCACTAAATACTGTGGAAATTTCCTAAAAAGATGGGAATATAAGATCACCTTACCTGTTTCCTGAGAAACCTATATGTGGGTCAAGAAGCAAAGTTAAGGACAGGACATGGAACAACTGACTGGTTCAAAACTGGGAAAGGAGTATGATAAGGCTATACATTGTTACCCTGTTTATTTAACCTCAAGGCAGAGTGCATCATGCAGAAACTTGGCAGGATGAATCACAAACTGGAATCAAGATTGGCAGGAGGAATATTAACAACTTCCCATATGAAGATGATACCACTCTAATCACAGAAAGTGAAGAAGAACTAAAGAGCCTCTTGATGAGGGTCAAAATAGTGGAGTGAAAAAGCTGGCTTAAAACTCAACATTAAACAACTAAGATTTTGCATCCGATGCCATCACTTCATGGCAAATAGATGTAGGGAAAGTAGAAGCAGTGACAGATTTTATTTTCTTGGGCTCCAAAATTACTGTGGACAGTGACTGCAGCCACAAAATTTAAAACAACAACAACAACAACATTTGCTCCTTGGAAGAAAAGCTTTGACCAACCTAGACAACATATTAGAAAGCAGAGACATTACTTTGCTGACAAAGGTCCATATAGTCAAAGCTATGGTTTTTCTAGTAGTCATGTTCAGATATGACAGTTGAGCCACAAAGAAGGCTTAGCTCTGAAGAATTGATGCTTTCAAATTGTGGTGCTGAAGAAGATCCTTGAGAGTCCCTTGGACTGCAAGGAGATCCAACCAGTCAATCCTAAAGGAAATCAACCCAGAATGTTTATTGGAAGGACTGATGCTGAAGCTTAAGCTCCAATACTTTGGTCACCTTATAAGAAGAGGTGACTCACTGGGAAAGACCCTGATGCCAGGAAAGATTGAGAGCAAGAGAAGAAGGAGACAACAGAGGATGAGATGGTTGGATGGCATCACCAACTCAATGGTCATGAATTTGAGCAAACTCCAGGAGATAGTGAAGGATAGGGAAGCCTGACATGTTGCAGTCCACGGTGTTGCAAAGAGTTGGATACAATTTAGCTACTAAACAACAACAACATTAGATGAGTTTAAGTAGAATTTTATTGAATTGTGGTATCATTAAATTTGATCAGCTTAGAAGATCAACAGAAACTTGGTTTCTGTAAAGTAAGATTCTTAGACTCTAAAATAAACATGTTGAGTATAAGCTTTCTAGTTCCGTTTGTTCTAAAATTGGTTAATAGGGTCATCATCATTATTTTTCCAGAACATGTAAACCTGATTATGTTTAATAAGTTATCCACTGCCAAACAAAAACCGAATTGATTTTGGTTGGGGAAATATTAACTGAGGCTTCACAGGTGGTGCTAGTGGTAAAGAACTCACCGACCAATGCAGGAGACATGAGAGACATGAGTTTGATCCCGCGATCATGAATATCCCCTGGAGAAGGAAATGGCAACCCACTTCAGTATTCTTGCCTGGAGAATCCTGTGGACAGAGGAGCCTGGAGGGCTACATAGGTTTTCAGAGAGTCGGACATAACTGAAGTGACTTAGCATGCATGCGTTGCAGGTGGTGCAACAGGTAAAGAATCCGCCTGCCAATTCAGGAGATGCAAGACATGAGGGTTTGCTTCCTGGTTTGGGTAGATCCTCTGGAGTTTGAAATGGCAACCTGCTCCAGTATTCTTGCCTGGAAAATTCCATGGACCGAGGAGCCTGGTGGGCTGTGGTCCATGGGGTCACAAAGAGTCAGATATGACTGAACGACTGAGTACATACACACATACCTGTTAATGAGAAAGACTTATAACAGATAGAACAACCCAAAGTTAAGAACAGAAAGTGACTTAAATTCTAATGGACAGAGGCATCTATTTATAGGGAGGGATAGGTAGTAAGTAAGGAGAAGCTGAGTAAATGATCAAAAATGATCAGCAGGATCTGACAAGAAAAGTGTTTTGCCGTGGTCAGGGTGTCCTCAGGATAAGCTGGTAAGGGAGTCCATACCACTTTCCAGTGCTTGCTCCCCTCAGAGGGAAAGAGAGTTCAGAGACCAGCGGGAAGGAGAGATTAGAGTTTGATCAAGACAAAAGCACAGGGTGACAAATAGGCAATTATGGACACTTGATATCCAGCCACCTCCCCTGGAAGTACTCAAAAAATACCTTTTCTGAGTATTTCAGATCTACATTTTATTTAATTGTTAAAAACCTTCTGATTTCTTCTCTTAGAGGGATTCTTAAAAATATAAATATTGTCATATACACAATATGCATGCTGTTTTACTGTGTTGAAATTATTTCACACTGAGTAGCCCATGCTGTTGTCTAATATTTTGTTACAAATCCATTCACAATCACTTCACTACTAGTTCTAATTATATCAAAATATGTAATCCAGTGATATATAGTTTCATTCTGGTTTACATTCTTTAGGCAAAAGTGCTCAATCCTTAATTGGGAATAAAAGGAATAATCATAAAATATGTAAATATGTAAAGATATTAATATTTATTAATGAAGAAACATAAAATTATATATAGCTAATTCAGTATGTTCTGCCTTCATTTATTGACATAGTCACATCCAAAAAATGCACATTTTACCCTTAATTGGTATAGCCATGTAAAGTCCCAGCCCACTCTTAAACATCTGAAGCAAGTATGATCAATTTTACAGTTGAGAAAAATTTTATCTATTTAGAGAGTTTAAGTGACTTATCTGTGGTTTTCAATTTTAAAAAGTGGATTATGTTTTAAAATTATGATATACTGTGACATCTTCATTTATCAATTTGGATTCTCAGATGATATAATTGATTCAAGGTCTTTATATAAAATCCTCAGCTCTTGTTATCTTTAAATCATCTATGCACATAACCTGTTTTAACACTATCCATTCAAGTGTTAATTATTTTCTTATTGATCACATTATAAGCACAGATTTTTGCCTGCAGACATATTCCATGTGCTTTAAAGTGTATCATTGATTCATTTCAGGTCAGTTCGGTCACTCAGCATGTCCAACTCTGAGACCCCATGGACTGCAGCATGCCAGGCTTCTCTGTCCATCACCAACTCCTGGAGCTTACTCAAACTTGTGTCCATTGAGTGGAGATGAATTCAACCATCTCATCTTCTCTTGTCCCCTTCTCCTCCCACCTTCAATCATTCCCAACATCAGGGACTTTTCAAATGAGTCAGTTCTTCCCATCAGGTGGCCAACATATTGGAGTTTCAGCTTCAGCATCAGTCCCTCCAATGAATATTCAAGACTGATTTCTTTAGGATGGACTGGTTGGACCTCCTTGCAGTCCAAGGGACTCTTAAGAGTCTTCTTCAATACCACAGATCAAAAGCATCAATTCTTCAGTGCTCAGTGTTCTTTATACTCCAACCCTCACACCCATACAATGACTAGAAAAACCAAAGCTTTGACTAGATGGATCTTCGCTAGCAAAGTGATGTCTCTCCTTTTTAATCTCCTGTCTAGGTTGGTCATAACTTTTTTTCCAAGGAGTTAGAGTTTTCTAATTTCATGGCTACAGTCACCATCTGCAGTGAATTTGGATGTCCCCTCCTCCCCCAAAAAATAAAGTCTGTCACTCTTTTCATTGTTTCTCCATCTATTTGCCATGAAGTGATGGGACCAGATGCCATGATCTTAGTTTCTGAATGTTGAGTTTTAAGCCAACTTTTTCACTCTCCTCTTTCCCTTTCATCAAGAGGCTCTTTAGATCTTCTTCTCTTTCTGCCATAAGGGTGATATCATCTGCATATCTGAGGTTATTGATATTTCTCCTGGCAATCTTGATTCCAGCTTGTGCTTCATCCAGCCCAGCATTTCTCATGATATACTCTGCATATAAGTTAAATAAGTAAGGTGACAATATAAAGGCTTGACATTCTCCTTTCTGGATTTGGAACCAGTCTGTTGTTCCATGTCCAGTTCTAACTGTTGCTTCTTAACCTGCATACAGATTTCTCAGGAGGCAGGTCAGGTGGTCTGGTATTCCCATTTCTTGAAGAATTGTCTACAGTTTGTTGTGATCCACACAAAGGCTTTGGCATACTCAATAAAGCAGAAATAAATGTTTTTCTGGAACTCTCTTGCTTTTACAATGATCCAAAGGATGTTGGCAATTTGATCTGTGGTTCCTCTGCCTTTTCTAAACCCAGCTTGAATATCTGGAAATGAATGATTCAGGAATTAACTACAAAGAGAAAACTTGAAAGCAAACACTGTATCCAAGGTGAAGAGCATCATTTAGGAGAGACTCACTGTTCTTGTGGAGGAAGCAGTAATTCCCAACATAGGTAATGAAGTTCCAATAGACTCTGTTGAGCAATGGATTGTTGTAAGAGTCATGAAAGAATTTTTCCTGGCATACAGTTCTTCTCATATAAGCGTGATTTATGACTATCCAGTGGGGCTTCCCTGGTAGCTCAGATGGTAAAGCGTCTGCCTACAATGTGGGAAACCCGGGTTTGATCCCTGGGTCAGGAAGATCCCCTGGAGAAGGAAATGGCAACCCACTCCAGTATTCTTGCCTGGAAAACCCCAGGGACTGAGGATCCTGGTAAACTACAGTCCATGGGGTCACAAAGAGTTGGGCATGACTAAGCGACTTCTGACTTTCACTTTCAGTGGAATAAAATCACCTTAATTCTTTGAGAACCAAGACCATGCTTATTCTAGATTTTGGATAGGAGCTGACATTTAAATATGTGCTTGCTTTATTTAATCCTTGAGCAAACAAACAACAAACAAACAAAAATCAGTAATTCACAGTTCAGGTAGTAAAAACAAAATAAGGCATTATGGTAAACAAAACTCTAAAATGGTCACAAGGATTCCTGCAGCCTAATAGATGCTCCTTATATAATTTCATCTCCTTGAGTTTGGATGGGAATAATCAATATGATTACATAAAATTCCCATGATTTAGGTGACCTTTAATAGAAAACCAAAGGGGTTTTGCAATCAGTTATTTTTAATTAATCGTGTTTCTTTTTAGGTCAGGTGGGCTTGACTTAATCAGTTGTGTTTTTAAAAGATATTTGAAACAGCACAAGATGCTCCTCTTGAAGTTGTTCAAAAGCAAGTTCCTGTATTGTGAGAAGGGGCAACCATGAGGTAAGGAACTCAAGATGGTTTCTAGCAGCTGAGAGGGATCTTCAGCTGATAGGTGGCAAGTATATAAGGATTTACTTTATACAACCTTAAGGAAATGAATCTCTCCGTGGCCTTGAACAATACTTGAAACAGAATCTTCCATAGAGAAGCTTCCAGATGAGTCAGTACCCTGGTAGACAACCTGATTTCAGTTCTAACAGATGCCAAATTGTTTCCAGACTTCTGATCTACAGAAACAGTGAGATACAGAATGTTGTTTGAAGGTGCAAAACTTGGATAATTTTAAAATAAGCCATCAGTAATTAATAAGGTATGTTATAAATATATTTAGCTTATTATTAAACAATGTTTTGAAACTCTCATCATTGCCTTCCTTCTTAAATGAATTAAATATGACAGTGAGAAAAATCTGATAATTTAATTTCTGTATCTATTGTGGGAAAGTCATAAAAATGGTCCCTATAGTATCATAATACTTTACAACTTTGTAGAAGATTTAGATATTAGATATAGATTTGGAAATTAAGGGTGTATCAAAACAAAGCACATGAGGAGATAGGTCTGAAAATGATAAATGCTAGCCCTGAGAGCCTGAGAAGTACACTTACTAGTGAGAAGTGCACTTACTAGTATTGAATATCAATGAGGCATAATTGCTGGATGCTTTCATATTCAAGCTTAGCAAAATAAAGCTGTCTAATTTTAAAATGTTGAAAATGTCAATGTATGCAAATTTGAGGAAGGGTTGGAAATCATAGGGTGACAGAAGGGAAGAAAGAAAGGAGATGAAATCCTACAATTAGATTTCCCTGATATGAATATGAAATGTAAAATGCATATAAAAGAACCCAGTAGTAACTTCTCAATTGCCAATGTCACCATGTTCTACAAAATGATAAGTGGAGAGTCTATGTTAAGAAAGATGAATGACCTTAAACTTTATAACCTGTAAAATAGTATTTCAAAGTTAATAAATGGGTTGTTTCCCTTAAGACATTATCATCAGTGCAACAAATATAAAGTACATAGTTCAGAAAATATTAGAGGTCTTTTGTAAACCTATTACCAATATGAATATTTTTATGACAGATCAAATTATCACCTCCCTACATTCTCAATATACAGGAATTTTTATAGCCCATTAAATAGAGATAATATGTATAACTTCCTTTTTTCTCTCTTTGCTCTGAAAATTTTTTTAAAATATCTTAACAGCTACTATCCTCTAGGGATACTTAAAACAGATTACAGCTTGGTTAACTTGATTTTTTAAAATTATATTTTATCTATTTTTTAATGGGTAACAGAGTCACAAGGGAAAAAAAATAGTATATAGTGAAAAATAAGCATTCCAAGCATTCCTTTTACCCACTCCCTCTGCTTTCCTTTTTTCAGATTCAGTGGTGGTTGCAGTTGTCCATCCTCCTGTGTGTTCTTACAAAAATATTGTATATGTGTATACATATAAATTTTTGTGTATACGTGAACTTACTGAAAGGAACTCCCCTTACCAACTGCTAGTGCTACTGTCGACAGGCAATTTCTGTTAACTAAGTTTCTATTCCTAATGGTTAATTTAATTTCTTTAAATAACACAGTAATATTTCCAGATCTCATATTAATTAAAGAGACTATCTATTAACTTTTTGAAACAGTAAACACAAATTTGGCTGACTTTACCATCAACCCTTTTGGTCTTGAAATTGTATATGTTATAACTAGAAAGTATTTCTTATTCTATCAACTACTGAAACCTAGTAATTAGAAGTTAAAGCCCCTACAGACAATTAACAGAACAGAAAATCCTAGTGTACAGAAACATGAAATGTTACTCTATCTGAACAATGAAAAAAATAAAAATAAAATTTCAATTTGATACAGTGTTAATCTTGTGACCTGGGTGAGCTACATGAACATTTATATAACTACAATAAAGTGTAATTTGATTATACCCAGCAAAGCTTAAAATGCATATGCTCAGAAATTTCATGTAATTTCTATATGAGAAACTCACAAAAATGCATGAGGAGCTATGTAAAGAACATTCACTGCAACACTGAACAAAAAGTCCACATACCAACATACAGTAAATGTAATAATAGTGCTTCCTTGGTGGCTCAGACAGTAAAGAATCTGCCTGCAATATGGGAGACCCAGGTTTGATCCCTGGGTTGGGAAGATCCTCTGGAGAAAGGAATGATCACCCACTCCAGTATTCTTTGCCTGGAAAATTCCATGGACAGAAGAGTCTGGTGGGCCATGGAGTTGCAAAGAGTCAGATATGACTGAGCAACTAAGACACATAAAATAAAAAAGTATGAAATCATATATGGAAATGATAATCATCTAATTTAATGTAGTGACAATATCTGCATGTGAAGGAGCTTGGAGAGATACAGGAATGTGATCCCTTACAATGAGTGAAGTACACAGTGAGGGTGGATGCCTATTGGCCCTGTGCTATTTACTAAACTGTGTATGTATCTATTTTATTCTTTATACTTATTGTAGGTTTGATAGATTTCACAAATTTGGGGATTTGAATTCACTTCCTTTACTCATTTCTATCTTTACACTGGGGGCCTCGGAGTGAGTAGAAATGACAAATGGGACAATTTTCCATTTTAACCTAAAATATTCTATTTCTTTTAGTGATTAATACAATAATTAATATGTATTATTATTTCAATACATTTTACTTCTATTGTGAATTTTATAATGTTTAGTCATGATTCATAGTCATAGTTAATCATATCTTTGTCTTCAGTAAACTGGGAAAGAACTAACAAGTATTTTGATATTATAAGATACTGTGACAAAATCAGTAGTAAAATGTTATGCATATTTTAAAGTGTAGGGTAAATATCAAGTTACATTTAGCGAAGAGATGAATTATGGAGAAAAATATGGCTAGCGATAAAAAAAGAGAAAGGGAGATTTTCTTACATGCCTTAAAGTCTAGATACTGATCCAATAAAATAAATGAGACTCAATAATTCACACAGCAACCATCATTTCCAGACTTTAATCTCATATTAATAATAAAAAATCCTGTTGGCTTGGAGGTTTATTTGAATTAATTATATTATGTGCTCAGAAGCTGTGAAAACTAAACAACACAAATTATTGAAGAGTGATTTAAGAAGTAAGATTAGGAGAAGTGTTTAAGAAGCTTTTAATTCAAGAGAAGCAATTGCTCCAATATGCACAACAACATAGGCTGCTTTTCTACATTAAGCTAATAGATTCAAACAACTAAAGGAGAGTGAAATTGATTCCTTCAATAGTTTAATCAGCTGTAGAGTTTATTAGTGTTTCACTTGACTGGTACCATTGTTTGCTTGCCTTCTTTTTTAAAACTTTACATTCAAATTTCATACAAACACAGATTTTAGGCTAAATTTCTTCCAATAATAAACTCCCAAATATACTAGAAATATGATTAAAAAGAAAGTGTGAAAGATTGGTGTTTTATCCACATTAATTATGGATGGCCTGCTATGTGTTGGGGGCATGTATTACATCTCTGAAAGAAATTGAAGTTTTTTAATTGGTATACTCTATGTTAATAACAGTTTCCCTCACGGCAAAGTATGTATGACTACATGAAAATATTTCCAAACATATAGTCATTATTAAATGAAATATACCCTTATTACCTCATTTTCAGCCATTTTCCACTTCCAGTTATGGTAGGTGGTTCTCTATGTGGTGGTTCTTCCAGTTCTCTATGGTAGGTGGTTAGAAGCATTTTTACACTTGTGTGATAACCCCTCAGAGGTGGGATGTACACCACATGCTCAAAATTTGTTTTTATGAGACCTGATTGTTGTTCAGTCACTAAGTTGTGTCTGCCTCTTTACGACCCCATGGACTGCAACAGACTGGGCTTCCCTGTCCTTCACTATTTGCTCAAACTCCTGTCCATTGAGCGGGTGATGCCATCCAACCATCTCACCCTCTGTAGACTTGGCTTGATAGTGCCATACAAGCAACAGGAGGGCATGAAAAAGTTTACGGCTCACATAATAAGGCTTTGGGGAATTAATAGGGCATACTCTCAACCTGGCCCAAGGTTGGCTTGCAAGAGGGGAAAAGGAAACTGGCTTGACTTTTATAATTGTTAAGGAGTAGAGCTGAAGGGGGGAGAAGGCAATGGCACCTCACTCCAGTACTCTTGCCTGGAAAATCCCATGGACGGAGGAGCCTGGTGGGCTGCAGTCCATGGGGTCGCTAAGGCACGACTGAGCGACTTCACTTTCACTTTTCAATTTCATGAATTGGAGGAGGAAATGGCAACCCACTCCAGTGTTCTTGCCTGGAGAATCCCAGGGACGGAGGAGCTTGGTGGGCTGCCGTCTATGGGGCCGCACAGAGTCGGACACGACTGAAGCGACTTAGCAGCAGCAGCAGCAGAGCTGAAGGGAGTATCCTTAAGCTGGTGAGAGCTTGCGTGCATTACTTCGCTATCAGTTCAAGAGCAGGAAGGACTTTGGCTTTCTTATTAGTTTGCCCAGGCAGGGATCAGAAGGGAGGTGGCAGTGGTGGAACTTGAAATCTGCATGTGATCAAATACAAAAAAATGGGTTCGCATTTATAATAATCTTAATGTGTCAGAAATTGCTAAATAATGATCTTATTTAATTCTTTTTTTCTTTGATCACATTGCTATATTATATGCTACAGAATGTGAGGCAGTCAGGAATAGCTCTGTGACTGGATTTTAATTGCTGAGTTTTGAGAGTAAGTGACATTAGAACTTCTGGGTCTACATTTAAAATGCAACAGACAGTATTAATTATATTTCCTGTTTAGATGCCGAGTACAATAATCATATTTATCAGGACACATTGCACATGTTAAAGTCTGTAACTACTCTACCAATTCATTGCTTTCCCAACCAGGATGACTTTTTTTTTTTTTTTTTTTTTTATTGCTTTCTGCTCCAAGTGAAATAAGTCTTTCGGCAGAGTTTATAGTTTTTATGGCCTATTCTACCTGATATTAAAATTTCTATTCTACCTAAGTCAAGTAGGGTATATGAGAGAAGCCTCAGGCAAGAGTACACAGACTTGCACTCTTCTCATCCAAAGTTTGATATTTTTTAAGGAAAAAAAGCTTCAAATTTGTTGCAGTTATTTGATCATGTTCCAGAGTGCTAAAAGAGATACTTCTCACAATTTTGTCCAGCTTTGTAGTTGCCTTTCAGCATGTGATTTTTGCCAAACTTCTCAATCTATCATGCCATAATTTCTGCCTCCTTCATTTCCCAATTCCTTTATTCTTCTCTGATTTAAATCTTTTGGTTTCTTTAAAACAATTCAGTGGTGTCTGTTCACATACTGGTATGTGTGTTTTAGCTTTAATTTAATCTGTATTTATGAAGTATTTTTTTTCTCTTATTTGTATTTTTTCTGAGTTCAGATATTATTTTTAATTTTTTTCAGTTTGTTCAATTACTAAACTATTTCACATTAAGCTAATCCTGATTTATGCTTCTCTTTTATTGATATCACTATTTTCAAAATTTCATATTCATTTGATTTTGATATACTGGGTTACACATTTCATCTGATTATGGGCCTGACTTTAGAACAAGCCTTCATTATTTTTCTCACTCTGTTCCATTCTCTTGATCCATATGAAATTCCTCTTGCCTTTTCCCTACTGACCATGCTCTACACAAATTAGTTGATATTCTTAGTAATGTCTATTCATTCTGGAATTTTGTTCTGGAAGGAAGTTTTTGCCAGCTAGATTTTTAGGCCGTTTTTTAGGGCTCAGTACCCTTCTGGCAGAAAGTAAAGAGGAACTAAAAAGCCTCTTGATGAAAGTGAAACAGGAGAGTCAAAAAGTTGGCTTAAAGCTCAACATTCAGAAAACTAAGATCATGGCATCTGATCCCATCACTTCATGGGAAATAGATGGGGAAACAGTGGAAGCAGTGTCAGACTTTACTTTTTTGGGCTCCAAAATCACTGCAGATGGTGATTGCAGCCATGAAATTCAAAGACGCTTACTCCTTGGAAGGAAAGTTATGACCAACATAGATAGCATATTAAAAAGCAGAGACATTACTTTGCCAACAAAGGTCCATCTAGTCAAGGCTATGGTTTTTCCAGTGGTCACGTATGGATGTGAGAGTTGGGCTGTGAGGAAAGTTGAGCACTGAAAAATTGATGGTTTTGAACTGTGGTGTTGGAGAAGACTCTTGAGAGTCCCTTGGACTGCAAGGAGATCCAATCAGTCCATCCTAAAGGAGATCAGTCCTGGGTGTTCATTGGAAGGACTAATGTTGAAGCTGAAATTCCAGTACTTTGGCCATCTCATGTGAAGAGTTGACTCATTGGAAAACACCCTGATGCTGGGAGGGATTAGGGGCAGGAGGAGAAGGGGACGACAGAGGATAAGATGGCTGGATGGCATCGCCGACTCGATGGACATGAGTTTGAGTAAACTCCTGGAGTTGGTGATGGACAGGGAGGCCTGGCGTGCTGTGATTCATGGGGTCGCAAAGAATCAGACACAACTGAATGGCTGAACTGAACTGAACTGAACTGATATGTCAATACTTAGATATTTGCCTACTTGGTATATATGATAACTCATGCATATTTCATTCAGCTCAGATTGAAACTCAAAACTTCATTTGACTTTACGTCTCTCTGATAAGGTTGGCAAATATCCATTCAGAGTTAAGACTCACTTATGTAATGAAGATTTGTTGGAGAGTTTTGTTTTCTGCAGTTCACAAGATTAGTTCTTGCTTTTTTATTATTTTCTTGCTCCCTTTTAAAATGATTTTTTAAAAATTATCATACAGACATTGTTACTCTTGGTGACTACTTTCAGTTTGTGGCTTATGAAAGTACCTTGTTACCTAAGTTTTACTGATTAGTTTATAGAAGTTGCTTTTATATGCTAGTTGCTTTTATATGACATTTTTATGTCTACAGGACAGGGACTTAGGAGACCTATTTGACACCACGTTACCTTTCTGTTAACTGGTCTTTTGAGTGTTTCTTTGCTTTAAACTGGTCTTTTAAATAGCTCTCTTAACAGTGTGAAAGAAATAGAAAGAAATGTGAGATTTTAAAATGTTATTGGACAAGAGAAGAAAGGACAATAAACCTTTGTGTGTGTGTGTGTGTGTGTGTGTGTGTGTGTGTGTTAGTTGCTTAGTTGTGTATGACTCTCTTCAACCCCATAGACTGTAGCCCACCAGGCCCATCTGTTCATGGGATTCTCCAGGCAAGAACACTGGAATGGGCTGCCAGTTCCTTCTCCTTGCCGTAAACTCATACAATGTGAGAACTGTTTGTGCAGACTGATGATACTTAGCCTGGTGAAAATGAAAAATCAAGAGAGGCATAATTATCATAGTTTTCAAAGTTTTAATTTTGAACTAATATTAAGCTTATAAAAAGTTACAGAAATATTACAGAGAGTTTCAGTTTACACTTAACCCAACCTCCTCTATTGTTATCTAACAGAAATAACACATTTACCAAAAGCTACAAATTAATGCTAGGTAGTTAGAATAGGGAAACAGGGCCCAAAATGTCAGTCAAGAATGGGGATAGGGAGGGAGGTTGGGAGGGGGGTTCAGGATGGGGAACACATATAAATCCATGGCTGATTCATGTCAATGTATGGCAAAAACCACTACAATATTGTAAAGTAATTAGCCTCCAACTAATAAAAATAAATGAAAAAAAAAAAAAAACAAACAAAAACAAAGAATGGTGTCAGGCTACAGGAAAACTTACTCACAGTCCTTTTCCTGTTTGGACCGCTATTCATGCTTCATTTGCAAGACATCCCCCTTCTCTGATTGGTCTCAGGCTTATGTCTCATTTGCATACAAGAAATCATGGACTGGAGGGAAAATCTCTGGCAGGAAAACATACTCCCTTCCCTGCTTGGTCTTGGGCCCATGCCTCATTTGTATAGGGCACAACCAATCGAGCCCCAGGAACCATTAAAGAGGAAATCAAGATGGGTCAAGACCACTCCTAAGTGGGTTATTCTGCTCTCACGGCTCCAGAGTGTATTGCTTGTTTAATAAATCCTGCCTGCTTGAGCTGTCCTGGTCTGTTGTCGCAATTCTTTCCTACAAGGAGACAAGAACCAAGGGAGAAGAATTGACTCAACATGAACAAGGGCCCAATAATGTTATGTAAGCTGCAGACTTTCATTAGTTTTATTTCCTCCAGTAATGATCATTTTTTTTTTCTGATTCAGTATTCAAAAATTTCACATTACATTCTTGGTAATTCCCTAGGTTTTTCTTATCTTTCATAACCTTGACAAATTTGATAGTCTCTGGTTAGTTATTTCATATCAGCTCCCTCAGTTTTGGATTGCCTGATATTTTCTCATGATTAGAATGAAGAAACATACTTTGATTAGACTGCCTCAGAAATTCAGTGTCCTCAGTGCATCACATATGGATGTCAACATATCTTATTATATGTTGCAAGTAATGGTAACCCTGACCACTATGGAGTTTCTCTACTATCATGTTACTTTTTTGGCTCTCTTTATAATATTTAATAGCTTAGAAACATTTGGAGCATATAGATATACAATATTTTAAGCTCTCACATGCTAAATTATTATCCATGTGAAGATTTTGTCTCAGCCATTATTACTGTGATATCTGACTAATGTTGATTTTTAATTTCCCTATTTCATTCTCTTTTTAATTTTTAGAATGCTTATCTCCCTTATATTTAGCTACCTGTTTCTATTGATATAGACTAATTCATATTTGTTTTACCCTATGGATTATATTTTACTATTAAATTGCTATCTTCATACTTTAGTGGTTCAAATTGTTCCAGTTTTGATCTTCAGAAGTTCCATCAAGTTGATTACCCTGTCCTTTAAGCATGCATGCTCAGTCATGTCTGACTGTTTGTGACCTCATGGACTGCAGCATGACAGGCTTCCCTGTCCTTCACTATCTCCTGCAGTTTACTCAAACTCAAGTTCATTGTGTTGATGATGCCATCCAAACATCTTACCTTCTGTCATTTCCTTCTCCTCCTACCCACAATCTTTCCCAGCATCAAGGTCTTTCCCAATGAGTTCGCTTTTTGCATCAGATGGCCAAAGTATTGGATCCTCAGCATCAGTCCTTCCAATGAATATTCATGGTTGATTTCCTTTAGGATTGACTGGTTTTGTTTCCTTGGTGTCCAAGGAACTATCAGTAGTCTTCTCTAGCACCACAGTTAGAAAGCATCAATTCTTTGGCACTCAGCCTTCTTTATGGTCCAACTCTCACATCCGTACATGATTACTAAAATCACATGTACTCCACATCGTCTTAAGTCAATCATCTGTTAATTGGCAATTGCATTGTTTCCATTCTGGCTTATTGTAAGTAAAGCTTCAATGAACATTGGACATATATCTTTTTGAGTCAGAGTTTTTGTTTTTGACAGATACATACCCAGAAGTAGAATCCCTGGATCACATGGCAGTTCTCTTTTCAGTCTGTTTAAGGAGCATCCATACTGATTTCCTAGTGGCTGCACCAGTGAATGAAGGTTTTCTTCTCTCCACACCTTCTCCAGCATTTGTTTTTAGAGCCATTCTGACCAGTGCAGGGTGAAACCTCCTTGTGATTTTGATTTGTATTTCTCTAATTAGTGATGTTGAGCATTGTCTCATATGCCTGTTAGCCATCTGTATGTCTTCTTTAGAAAAATGTTTATTTAGAACTTCTGCTTATTTTTTGATTGGGTTGTTTGTTTTTTTGATGGTGAGTTATCTGAGTTGTTTATACATTTTGGATGTTAACCTGCTTTTAGGTAGTATCATTTGAAAATACTCTCTCCTGTTCTATATATTGTGTTTTCATTTTGTCAATGGTTTCCTTTGCTGTGCAAGACCCTTTAAATTCAACGAGGTCTCATTTGTTTATTTTTGCTTTTATTTCTTTTTAAGTATGTTCCCTGGAGGGTAGACTTTTGTTATGGAAAAAATCATAAATGTATTCCAAAATGGTTACTTTTTTTACTCTGTGCTACCAAAATCAAAGGGGATCTTTCTTGACCCGTCTCCATGAAAGCCTGGTGGGGCTTTTGGAGGCAAAATTTATGAAAGTTGGAAATTCAGCAGGCTCATAAGAGTGTAGCCCATGGATTTTTATCATTGCCTTATCAATCCTTACTAAATCTCCAGTAATTTGTCAAAATTAATGTGTAAGTGTTTTTTATTATGTTAGTATATAGTTCTATACCATTCTGCCCCAGGTAGTCAGATCTTAGCTGTGACTTTCTATGCTTGCCTATTTTTCCAGATTTCAGAGTGATAGTTTGTCCTATTACCTCAATTGTCCAACAAGTCTAATATAAATGATTGATTTTCATTTTATTTTGCTTTTCTCATAGTGTAAAAAAGGGATTAATGCCTTTCAAGCTCTTCATGTGCCAGAGCTGAAAAGTGGTCTTCATGTTTTGTTTTAAAGTATTTTTTTAATCTTAGTGAATTATGATTAGAATGATTTTTTTAGTTATAATATTCTTCTTTATTAAAATTAATCATGTATACTTTTAATCTGGTGTATGATCTAGTTTATGAATGTATTGTAGGCCCTTGAGAAGACTGTGTAGGATGTTGTGTTCAATATACATCGTAAAGTCTACCTGTTGATTATGTTGTTAGACTTTTTCCTCTTTACCTATTTTTTCAACCTTACCTATTTTTTCAACCACTTGATCTGTCTTGTACTGAGTGTGATGTATTAAAGTTTGCTATTATTATTATGTTTATATTTGTGTCTTACTATATCTCTTTCAGTATGTACATCATTAAGGTGATTCATGTGTTATGTGTTAATTTACAATATTGTGTTGATTTCAGGGTTACAGCAGAGTGAGTCTATTTTATGTATACATTTATCCACTCTTATAGATTCTTTCCCTATGTAGGCCATTACAGAGTATTGAGTAGAGAAGACCTAAGTATCTAAGTAGACATTTCTCCGTAGAAGATGATTGAAAAGCACATGAAAAGATTATCGACTTCAATAATTATTAGAGAAATGCAAATCAAAACTACAATGAGGTATCACCTCACACTGGTCATAGTAGTGAAATGAAGTGAAAGTCGCTCAGTTGTGTCCTACTCTTCGCAACCCCATAGACTATACAGTTCATGGAATTCTCCAGGCCAGAATACTGGAGTGGGTAGCCTTTCCCTTCTCCAGGGGATCTTCCCAACTCAGGAATCGAACCCAGGTCTCCCACATTGAAAGTGAATTCTTTACCGGATGAGCCACAAAGGAAGCCCAAGAATACTGGAGTAGATAGCCTATCCCTTCTCCAGCCAATCTTCCCAACCTAGGAATCAAACTGGGGTCTCCTGCATTGCAGGCAGATGCTTTACCAACTGAGCTATGAGGGAAACCCACTGGTCATAATGGCCATCATCAAAAAATCTATCAACAATAAATGCTGGTGAGGGTGTGGAGATAAGGCAACCCTCCTACACTGTTGGTAGGACTGTAAACTGTACAGACACCACAGAGGACAGTATGAAGATTTCTCATAACACTGAAAATACAGTTACCATATGATCTAGCAATCCCACTCCTGGGCATATATCTGAAGAAAACCCATTATTTGAAAAGATACATGCACCCCAGTGTCCATTGAAGTGCAGTTTACAATAACCAAGACATGGACTTAACCTAAATGCCTGTCAGCAGAGGAATGAAGAAAGAAGATGTGGTGCATATATACACCAAAATGTTGCTCAACTATAAAAATAGTGAAATACCATTTGCAGCAGCATGGTTGGACCTAGAAATAGTTATACTGAGTGAAGTAAGGCAGACAGATAAAGACAAATATTACATGATACTGATTCTATGTGGAATCTAATATATATATATATTATATATTTATATTATATTATAATTATATTATAAATTATTATAATATTATAAATTATTATATTATATATATCAAATGAATTCACGTACAAAACAGAAACAGAGTTACAGATGAAGAAATAAACTTATCTTTACCAGGGGCAAGGGGTTGGGGTGGGGTTCAGAGGGATAAATTGGAAGGTTGAGATTGATACATACACACACTACTATATATAAATATAGATAACTAATAAGGACCTACAGTACAGCACACACCCTTCGTAGGTCAGCTGGTAGAACAGAGGACTGTAGATGAATGTCCATGGCCATCCTTATATTGTTGGTTTGATTCTGGCTTGAAGGAGAGTGACTTGTTTTTGCAGGCTTCCCTGGTGGCTCAGATGGTAAACAATCTGCCTGCAATGGGGAAGACCCAAGTTCAGTCCCTGGGTTCGGAAGATTCCCTGGAGAAGGAAATGGCAACCCATTCCAGTGTTCTTGCCTGGGAAATCCCATGGTCAGATGGGCCTGACAGGATAGAACAAGGAACTCTACTCAATACTCTTCAACGGCCTATACGGATCACTATATTAAGCCTTTCTGTTTTTCTTTGTTTTAGATGTCTGTCATATACATCAGGTCTTTTCTGGTAGCCATAGTGAAAATCTTTTTTTTTTTTTTTTAATGGTTGATTTTTCTCTCTTACTGTTATGACTGATATGATTTTTCTAACCCTGTAGTAATATTTTATAATTTTGTGTTTTTATTTTGCAGCATTTCTTTCTCTATAAGATATATATTTGTTTCTCTTTTACCTGTTTGTTGTTTGTTTTATTTAGGAAGGTTTATATATATATTTTTTAATTCTTACCTTTTTGTTTATATTTAATGACCTCAGACCATTAAAAACTTAGTTTATCAGTTTATTGTGATAGCATTTAATACAGAGCTTTTACCTATATGACAAACCTTTCACTTTTTACTTTCCACTGTCATCACTTTTAGACGTTTTAAAATTCTCACCAGTAATACTTGATTGAAGTGTATTCATCCTGTTGGAATCTAATGGTCTTATTAGTATATGACTTGAAGTTGATTTTCCTTTGTAAATTTTTTCAGATTTTTTTTCTATTTATAGAAAGTTTATTGGGGTCATACTTTTTTTTTTTTTTTGGACAAGTTAAATACATTTGATTCTTTTCTAATTATTTTCATCTCTGCTAACCTTTTTCCTTTTATCTGTTATATTCCTTCTTTTAATTGCATTTCTTTCTATTTTCAGTGTTCTTTATTAAATTTCCATATGAATCTAATCTCCATGGGAACTTTTGGAGTTTAGTCCTCATCTCTGAAATTTTGTGATTTTCTTCCATATGTTTCTGGTTTCAATTTCTTCATTTGTCACTCTTTTTATTAATTTTTTAGTTTTAAAAATTTTTGATTTAACATAATTTTGCATGTATGAGTATATTTAACTTTAAAGTGTTGATTTATATTTTCTTTTGGCTCATAATATTTTCTTTGGGTATTGTTCTTCATTTGATTTGTTTGGAATTTTGTTCTTAGATTTTCTGCTATAGCTACACAAAGATTTTATTTTCCTCTTACTGATTTTTATGATAATAAAATGTGTCATGATATTATTAGTTTAATGGTGCCCTCTTCTGTCAGAATAGCAAAGTCCAGTGACTTTAGTATCTTTAAAAAAAATAAATAAATAAAAATTGTTACAGCCATGTGAGAGGTTTTGTGAGAACTTCAAATTTATGGTTTATGTTTGTCTTTCAATACTTTAAAAAATCCCTCTTTTCTTCATACCAGTTGCTAAAGGACTTTTGCCCCTTCCTTTTGCCTTTTATTTTCCCTCGCACAGAATTCCTGTATTGCAAGAATTGGCCTTTAAGTCATGCAATCCTTTAACATTTTACTGACTTCTTTCAATAGTACATGTAGCCTTGAATTGTGCATTTTCATGTAGTTGATAGTTTGAATCCTTTCCCTGTAGAACATGATTTAATCTATCTAGACACTTTTCCAGTGTTTTTGGTTTCAGTTCAGTTCAGTCGCTCAGTCGTGTCCGACTCTTTGCGACCCCATGAACCGCAGCACGCCAGGCTTCCCTGTCCATCACAAACTCCCAGAGTTTACTTAAACTCATGTCCATTGAGTTGGTGATTCCATACAACCATCTTATCCTCTGTCGTACCCTTCTCCTTCTGCCCCCAATTCCTCCCAGCATCAGAGTCTGTTCCAATGAGTCAGCTCTTCACATCAGGTGGCCAAAGTACTGGAGTTTCAGCTTCAGCATCAGTCCTTCCAGTGAACACCCAGGACTGACCTCCTTTAGGATGGACTGATTGGATCTCCTTGCAGTCCAAGGGACTCTCAAGAGTCTTGTCCAACACCACAGTTCAAAAGCATCAATTCTTTGGCCCTCAGCTTTCTTCACAGTCCAACTCATATCCATACATGACTACTGGAAAAACCATAGCCTTGACTAGACGGACCTTTGTTGGCAAAGTAATGTCTCTGCTTTTTAATACGCTCTCTAGGTTAGTCATACTTTCCTTCCAAGGAGTAAGTGTCTTTTAATTTCGTGGCTGCAACCACCATCTGCAGTGATTTCAGAGCCCAGAAAAATAAAGTCAGCCACTGTTTGCCCATATGTTTGCCATGAAGTAATGGGACCGGGTGCCATGATCTTAGTTTTCTGGATGTTGAGCTTTAAGCCAACTTTTTCACTCTCATCAAGAGGCTCTTTAGTTCCTCTTCACTTTCTGCCATAAGGGTGGTGTCATCTGCATATCTGAGGTTATTGATATTCCTCCCAACAATCTTGATTCCAGCTTGTACTTCTTCCAGCCCAGCGTTTCTCATGATGTACTCTGCACATAAGTTAAATAAGCAGAGTGACAATATACAGCCTTGACGTACTCCTTTTCTTATTTGGAACCAGTCTGTTTTTCCATGTCCAGTTCTAACTGTTGCTTCCTGACCTGCATATAGGTTTCTCAAGAGGCAGGTCAGGTGGTCTGGTTTTTGGTTTAGAGTAGATTTAATCTTGGTGGTCACAATAAACTGTGAAAAATTATGAAAGAGATGGGTGGTTATTCAAACTTATGCTCATGGTCCTTCACTAGTTTTGCTCTTCTGTCCTCCCTGCTGATTTTCTGTCTGCATTTGCTCTTTCCAAAACCTTGCAGCTGGGCTGAGGTAGGGTGGCAGCCCAAGATGCTAAACAGAGCAATTTGGTGATATCTTACTTTTTACTTACTGCTATTTTTTTTTTTCTTTGCTATTTTGCAATTTGGCATCATCTGGCTTTAAGTTATGCTAATTATGCGGCTTCATGCTGAATTTTTTTTTTTTCATTCCTGTTCTTTTATGTTAGCTGGCAAGAATATTTGGAAACATGGTTTGTCATGCTCCCAGTATTGTTTATCATGCACCCATGTTCATCATGCACCCACAAGATATGTTCTTGACTGCACATCTTAAGACAGTGTTAAGAGTGTCATTTAAAATAAGCATTAGATTTGAATACCTTTTATCTCTGGGTCAAAGAGAAGATCACTAAAGATAGAAAATTAGATATCAATTTAAAGAAGAATATCTATGAGTTAGAAATAAGAAAGATAAAATGGGCTGCATTCAAATATACTGTTTCCCATAAATAGAACTGGTAAAATCTGTTTTGGTATCACTACTTGAGAAAAGTGCTATGGAAATTTTGGATGCTATAGATCTTATATAGCAATTATATAATTCAAAACATAGATAAGCTAAATTTCCTATTATCACCCATACAATTCTAAAGATGTATAATTTTTGATTTTCAAGTGACTGGATATCAAATTTTTAATTTATTTTACCTTTATAAATAACATCCTGTGTTAGTTTCTTATTCACTCTTCTTTCTCATGTGTTTCCTGCTATATTTAGCTAACCATCTATTTATGCTTCACCCTCTATCTTGTGCCTTTAACTTGTAATACTCAATAATTTTTGCATCCTTTAAATCTGCTGCTGCAGCAATTCATATGTAGAATCCTGTTAATATATATTTGACAGATATACTCTCTGAAGGCACTTTATTACTGATCTTTATTATTTTGACAGATATTTATTTTTAAATTGAAGAAGATAAATACTATCAGACTAAACTGTTTCACTTATTCTTAAAATTAAAACAAACTTTGCAAAATATTGTAATGTGAAAGTCACTCAGTAGTGTCCAACTCTTTGCAACCCTGTGGACTATACATTCCATGAAATTCTCCAGGCCAGAATACTGGAGTGGTAGCCTTTCCCTTCTCCAGGGGATCTTCCTCACTCAGGGATCAAACCCAGGTCTCCCACATTGCAGGTGGATTCTTTACCAACTGAGATATCAGGGAAGCCCTAAATACTGTGATATTTGAAATCAAATTTCTTTGTTCAAGTGATGGATACAGTAATGTTTAGTAGCTATCTGAAGTGATTTATACTTTAAAGTGATGTACTAAAATTTTAGTATTCAATTTAATACATATTCTACCTCAATTTTTGGAAGATAAGTAAAGAAAAGATGTTTAAAATTAAAA
The DNA here is from genome assembly GCF_019320065.1 of Cervus canadensis. Classification (NCBI taxonomy): domain Eukaryota; kingdom Metazoa; phylum Chordata; class Mammalia; order Artiodactyla; family Cervidae; genus Cervus; species Cervus canadensis. Next base: position 16,744,347 of record NC_057411.1, on the reverse strand, counting down.
ACAATAAAATCAATCACTGCATTGTTATAAGTACTATTAATAGCAGAGCATATATGAGCAATGAAATCCTATACCTCAGGCATTAAGAATAGATGATTTGGAGCCGGAATGCCTAGATTTAACTATTGTCCCTGCCACTAACTAGTCGTGTCACAGTTATTTTCTCTCTGTGCCTCACTTTTCTCATCTAAATATGTGAATAAAAATCCTAATTAATAGGGTTGTAGTAAAATTTAGTAAATGGTTGGGAACCACACTCTGAGAACACTGATCAAAACCAGAGACAGGGAAAAATAATCTTGAACAAGAGAAGAAAGGGAGGTAAATTGAGAACAGATGAAACTGCAGAGGTGTTTGTTGGTGGGACCTAGGCAAGAAACTGCTTCTTTTTTCTGACTGAAGTAGGAGGTGTAATCCTCGGCCAAAAAAGCAAAAGGATTGCAGAGCAAAGAAGAACTTCAAGAAATTCAGATATGTGAAGTTGATTTCCATGGAAACCCCGTCATCCTCTGATGACAGTTGTGACAGCTTTGCTTCTGATAATTTTGCAAACACAAGGCTGCAGGCGGACCGTGAGGGCTGTCGGACCCGCAGTCAGGGCACACGGTCTGGACCCCTCCGCGTGGCCATGAAGTTTCCCACACGACGCACCAGGGGAGCAGCCAGCAAAAGAGCCGTGCCCCCTGAGCCCCCGGAGAATTCTGTGACCGACTCCAATTCTGACTCGGAAGATGAAAGTGGCATGAATTTCTTGGAGAAAAGGGCTTTAAATATAAAGCAAAACAAAGCAATGCTTGCAAAACTAATGTCAGAATTAGAAAGCTTCCCTGGCTCCTTCCCCGGGAGGCGTTCCCTGCCGGGCCCCAGTTCGCGTCCAAAGACACCCAGGAGGCGCACGTTTCCAGGTGTCGCCTGCAGGAGAAACCCTGAGCGGAGAGCTCGTCCGCTCACCAGGTCCAGGTCCCGGGTCCTTGGGTCACTCAGGGCCCTGCCCACAGAGGAGGAGGAGGAGGACGAAGAGGAGGACAAGTACATGTTGGTGAGGAAGAGGAAGCCCATGGTCGGCTACATGAATGAAGATGACATGCCCCGAAGTCGTCGCCCCGGACCCATGACCCTTCCTCATGTGGTTAGCCCGGTGGATGAAATCACGGAAGAAGAGTTGGAGAACATCTGCAACAACTCCCGAGAGAAGATCTATAACCGTTCACTGGGGTCAACTTGTCATCAGTGCCGCCAGAAAACTCTCGATACCAAGACAAACTGCAGAAACCCAGAGTGCTGGGGCGTTCGAGGCCAATTCTGTGGTCCCTGCCTTCGAAACCGTTATGGTGAAGAAGTCAGGGATGCTCTGCTAGACCCAAACTGGCACTGCCCACCATGTCGCGGGATCTGTAACTGCAGCTTCTGTCGGCAGCGAGATGGGCGGTGTGCGACTGGGGTGCTCGTGTACTTAGCCAAGTACCACGGCTTTGGGAACGTGCATGCTTACTTGAAAAGTCTAAAACAGGAGTTTGAAATGCAAGGATAATAATTGGAAGATCCTCTACCTGCCTTCCACTTCGCAACTCTTCCTTGTTAAAGTTTCCAGTTTTGTCATGTGATTGAAACCCGGGTTAAGAATTCTGAGGCTCAGTCTGCCGTATAGGCAGATCAAGTTGTTGTCATTAAATGCGCACGTGTGTCCGGGCATCCCGGAAGTGTAGTGCCAGCTGTCCTCTGCCCTCTTGCAGTGTCTCCTTTGCTTTTCTGCCCACCCTCGCCCCGTGCTGTCCTCCTACTTCCAGTGATTCTCCTCCATCATTTAGATTCGGAATCCTTTTTAAACTACAGTTTCATGAAAGCATGTTGGATTTAATTGGCGTTGAAATAGCCCTGGAATCCACACATAAAACCAAGCACTTAGAAAAACAGTGGTAGTATTAACTACCTCTACCCAGTTTCAGAGACTATCCCTGTAACTTGCTCACTTGTAAACATTGGGTCTGATGTAGTGTTTGTTAACATTTTTAGCAGAATCAAGGCACAAAAGTCATTAGACCATGTGGAAAAATTAGGTGATTGTTGGCAAGTGGAGTATATGACTTTGGAGGCTTCTGAGGAGAATATTTCGTGTATTTTGCTTGTGATTCAAGTTGTTACAGTTGAGACTTAGTTGCTGCTGATTTCCTCTGCCACGTGCATCCGGCCCACTGGTCACAATATGAAGGTTCGAGGACAGTACTAAGCTTGAAATCATTGTAGAAAAGCCATCCTAGGAAATTGAGATGGGGAGGCTTCAGGAGTAGGCCAACCTTTGAATTCATGGAATCAAACCTCAGGATGATTGAATTTGCCAAGTTTATTTCAGCTCATAACATAAGGTGTTTCAAATAAATTCTTGGTTATTTTGCATGGAAATTTGATACGTAAACTCAGCTACAATCCTTTGCAGTTTTTGCTTTCTTGAAGAAATTACAAGCCAGGCATAGAGGATTCATGTTCAGGTTTGAAGCACTTTTATAACTGAGAAGTGCCTTTTTTGGAGGAGGGTGACTTTTAACAGTTTGCGAACTTGCCATCTCTGCCAGTTTAGTTTCTGGGCAGAGTTGTGTGTTGTCTCTCCCTTGCCCTGTTTTGGCATGAATCAAATCTCTGTAGAGGTAGAGTCAAAGTGTGTGTGTGTTCATTTTGCTTTGCATCTGCAGCCTGTAGCTGTGCTGGTTCAGTTCAGTATTTGGTGCATAATTGGACCTTGAATCAATAAATGTAAATAGAGCTTTTGATCTGTTATGCTTTTATACAAAGTTTTTGTATTTTAATAATAAAACATTTTGTTTTGTCTACTTAAAAAAAAAAAATTTAGTAAATACATGTAAGGCTTTTTACAATTTTCCTCACTAAAAGCATAATGAATTCTAGCATTTCATTTCATAATCTTCATTATTATGTGGTTTTATACTAAAGTGAAAGAAGGAGTTGTAGCTGTTTAAAGTGATTCAACATTATATGACACATGTGCATACACATTCATCAAAACAATATACTATCAAAGAATATTAAAATACGTTAGACTAGGTTTTCTTTTAAGTTTAACATAATCTTTCTTTCTTTTTTTTTTTTTTCAGCTGTATTCATAAATTAATAATGCCAAACTTGTTTTCCTTTCTCAGGACTGTTTTGCTATTTGTGTCTCTTGTGGTTTCTATAGAAATTTTAGATTTTCTTTTTCTATTTTGTAAAGAAGTAATTAAATTTATAATAAGAACTGCATTGAATCTCTAGATGGCTTTGGGTAGAATAGGCATGTTACATTAATTCTTCTGATCCATGAGTATAGAATATCTTGCCATTTATTTGTGTCATTTTGATTTCTTTCATCAATATCTTATAATTTTCAAATCTGTAACCTCCTTGATTAAATTAATTCATATGTATATTATTTTATGCTTTATGCTATTAGAAGTGAAATTTCTTTCATTCTTTTTCACATAATTTGTAATTAGTTATAGAAATGAAAGTATTTTTTCTATGTCGATTTTGTATCCTGAAATTTTACTGAATTAGTTTGTTAGTTCTAAGATTTTTGATGGAGTCTTTAGGACTTTCTATATATAAGGTCAAATCAACAAACAGTGACAGTTAAGTCTTTCTTTTCAATGTGAATGCTTTTAATTTATTTCTCTTACCTAATTGGTCTTGCTTGCAAAAAAAAAAAAAAAAAAGAGGAAGGCAATAGAATGGGAAAGACTAGAAGTCACTTGAAGATAACTGGAAATAGCAAGGGAAAATTTCGTGTAATAATAGGCACAATATAGGACAAAAATGGTAAAGACTTAACAGAAGCAGAAGAGATTAAAAAGATGCAACAAGAATACACAGAATAATAATACCAAAAATGGTCACTCACCTAGAGCCAGACATCCCGGAGTGTGAAGTCAAGTGGGCCTTAGGAAGCATCAGTAAGAACAAAGCTAGTGGAGGTGATGAAATTACAGTTGAGCGATTTCAAATCCTAAACGATGATGCTGTTAAAGTGCTGCATTCAATATGTTGGCAAATTTGGAAAACTCAGCAGTGGCCACAGGAGTGGAAAAGTCAGTTTTCATCCCAGTCCCAAAGAAGGGCAATGCAAAAAAAAAAAAAAAAAAAAAGCTCAAACTACTGTGCAGCTATGCTTATTTCATGTGCTAGCAAAATCCTTCAAATTAGGCTTCAGCAGTACATGAACTGAGAACTTCCAGATATATAAGCTGGATTTAGAAAAGGCATAGGGGCCAGCAATCAAATTGCCAGCATTTGTTGGATCATAGAGAAATCAAGGGAATTCCAGAAGAGCATATGTTTCTTATTCATTGATTTTTTTCTTCGTCATTGGGCTTCCCTGTAGCTCAGACAGTGAAGAATATGCCTGCAATGCAAAAAGCTTGGGTTCAATCCTGGGTCAGGAAGATCCCCTGGAGAAGGGAATGGTAACCCACTTCAGTATTGTTACCTGAAGAATCCCAGGGACAGAGGAGCGCTGAGGGCTCTACAGTCTATGGTGTTGCAGAGTCAGACACTACTGAGCAATAACACTACTACTACTCATTGTAGTACTGCTACTTCAGCTAAAGCCTTTGACTGAAAGGCTAAAGCCTTTCACTCCTGTTTATTTAGCTTATATACAGAGTACATCTTGCAAAGTACCAGGCTAAATGAATCACAAGCTGGAATCAAGATTGACGGGAGAAATATCAGCAACCTCAGATATGCAGATCATACCACTCTAACGGTAAAAAGCAAAGAAGAACTAAAGAGCCTATTGATGAGAGTGAAAGAGGAAAGTGAAAAAGCTGGCTTAAAACTCAATATTCAAAACACTAAGATCATGGCATCCAGTGATGACACTTCATGACAAATAGATGGGGAAAAAGTGGAAACAGGAACAGATTATTTTTTTCTTGGGCTCCAAAAACACTGCAGATGGTGACTAAAGCCATGAAGTTAAAAGATGCTTGCTCTTTGGAAAGAAAGCTGTGACAAACCTAGACAGCATATTAAGAGTGGGAGAAATACATTTTTCCAACAAAGGTCCATATATACAAAGCTATGTTTTTTCCAGTAGTCATGTATGAATGTAAGTGAAAGTAGATCAGTCGTGTCTGTCTCTTTGCAGCCCTATGGACTATACAGTCCATGGAATTCTCCAGGTCAGAATACTGGAGTGGGTAGCCTTTCCCTTATCCAGATCAAACCCAGGTCTCCTACATTGCAGACGGAGTCTTTACCAGCTGAGCCACAAGGGAACCCCAAGAATACTGGAGTGGGTAACCTATCCTTTATCCAGGGCATCTTCCTGACCCAAGTATTGAACCAGGGTTTCCTGAATTGCAGGTGGATTCTTTACCAACTGAGCTATCAGGGAAGCCCCCAATGGATGTGAGGGCTCATTCTTAAGAGTGGGAGACATACAAAGAATTGAAGCTTTCAAATTGTGGTGCTGGCAAAGATTCTTGAGAGTCCCTTGGACAGGAAGGAGATAAAACCCATCAATCCTAAAGGAAACCAACCCTGAATATTCATTGGAAGGACTGATACTGAAGCTGAGGCTCCAATACTTTGGTCATTTGATATGAAGATTTGACTCTTTGGAAACCTGATGGGAAGAACCAACTCATTGGAAAAGATCCTGATGCTGGGAAAGATTGAAGGCAAAAGGAGAATGAGGCAGCAGAGAATGAAATGGCTAGATAAAATCACCGACTCAAAAGACTTGAATTTGAGCAAACTCCAGGAAACAGTGAAGGACAAGGATGCCTGCTGAGCTGCAGTCTGTGAGGTCGCAGAGTAGGACATGACTTAGCTAAAGAACAACAAAAATTTTGCCGAAACTATTTTTAGCAGTGAACTTATAGTCCATAATGTATTTTAGAAATTATAACAGGTGTGTGAATATTAATAAATATCCATCCCTCCCAGGAAATTGTGACCTTGAATTTGATGGCTGGTTATTACATAATTATTTTCCTGCTTATAGTATCATATAATTTTATGGATTTTAATATATGTACTGTAAGTAATGTCCTCCTCTCCCTCTATCCTATTTTATAAATTATTACTTATAAAAGATCTGCTAACTTCATATAGATTCAAAATCACTATTTGTAAATGTTTGCCTATAAAATGAGACCAAACGATTTCACCCATAGAAATTGAGGACAAAGAAATTCATTTTCTTAACACCAAAATTTACTTTCAGCCCTTGACATCAAGATATAATGCTTTTTTTGTTGTTGTTCCTAGCTTTATAGGATTAGCTAGAATTATTTACCTGGTAGTGAACTTAAAGTACATTTTGTTCTGTTGATATTATCGTAAAAATCAATGATATTACAGTTTTTCCATTGAGATAAAGTTTACTAATGACATTATACTTAAATTTTACTTTACATATTAATTGGTACATGGAAATGACTTATTAACTCAAGTAATTTACTAACATTATTTACTATATCAAATAATATACAGAATTCTTTTTTTATTGTGCAATATACACTTTTTTTTTTACTCATAGCTAGAAATTTTATTTATTTATTTTTTCCATTTATTTTTGTTCATTGGAGGCTAATTACTTTACAATATTGTAGTGGTTTTTGCCATACATTGACATGAATCAGCTATGGATTTACATGTGCTCCCCATCCCGATGCCCCCTCCCGCCTCCCTCTCCGTTCAATCCCTCTGGGTCTTCCCAGTGCATCAGCCCTGAGCACCCATCTCATGCATCCAACCTGGGCTGGTGATCTGTAGAATTCTTAACTATAAGAGTCATAAGAAGTCTTGGAGACCATCTGTCTTATTCAGGAAGAGGGGAACATTCTGTATTGTCCCTAAACAAACGGCTCTCTGGTCTTCACTTCCAAAAATAAAGAGAAGCTTCTTGTTTCCTATGGAAGATTATCCCCTAATACAAGACCTGAAAAGTTGTTCTCCAGGTTTAAATGTTTTATAATCTTCATCCATTTATCCTGAATAATTTGGCAACGTGATGTCTTCTTTTAGAAAACAACATGCTAAGTAACTGGTGTCCTTTTGCTTTTCTTTTCTAAAGTGTATTTGTCCAGTTAACTTTTTTTCATAATGAAGTTTTCATTGTTCTGCTTATGAGGAACATTATTATGTCAATGTTCATACTAAACTTTGAGATTCATAACTCAAAGACAAATAATGCTGTGATTTGATGGCCCATATAGTTTTGCAGCCTAAAATCACAATATCTCCTTAAAAAATTAAAAAAACCAGACTACCTGCCTTCATTTTCTACATAAAAAAGAGTAAGAATATAGCATCCTAATCTTCCTTTTCTTATTTTCATTTTTTAATTAGATGCAAGACTTTTTTTTTTACCCTATCCTTATGGAAATTATTCTCTTAGGTTCAATAACTCAGTTGGTAAAGAATCTGCCTGCAATGCAGGAGACCCCGGTTTGATACCTGGGTCAGGAAGATCCGCTGGAGAAGGGATAGGCTACCCACTCCAGTGTTCTTGGGCTTCCCTTGTGGCTCAGCTGGTAAAGAACCTGCCCACATTGCAGGAACCTGGGTTCAATCCCTGGGTTGGGAAGATCCCCTGGAGAAGGGAAAGTCTACCCACTCCAGTATTCTGGCCTGGAGAATTTCATGAACTGTATAGTCCATGGGGTTGGAAAGAGTTGGACACGACCCAGGGACTTTCACTTTCAGTATATAATTTCACTCTTCAGAGAACATAAACCTATAAAAAAGATTGGTGCCTACAGATTTCAACATACTTCCATAGACAGTGCTATTTACAAATTGACACTTGCCATCTACATCTACAAAGATCAAATTGTGAGCTGCTGCAACTGCTGACCTTCAACACCCTCTGAAAGGATTTCAGGGTGGAAATAAGGAATGAGGCACGCTGTCTTCTGGGAAAAAACTGGCAGGGCAGGTATCCAGATACATATTTTCAAAGGATTTGTGAGTAAATTAATTAGCCTCCAACTAATAAAAAGAAATGGAAAAAAAAAAAAAAAAAGAAAGAAAGAAAGAAAAAGAACTAAACTGTAAAAAAAAAAAAAAAAATCACTAAAATCCTTCCTGGTGAGGTCTGCTCCTTATGACTAGCAATAACCTTCAGAAGACTTGTAACAACTTTCTGAAAAAAATATGTGCTTGATTGCATGTACTCCTTATTCACCATAATTGCATATATACCAACTTTCCCCCTACCTCTTTGGAGCATTTTCTCAGAACTATCTGAAATACAGTCCCCCAGGCTACAGTCTTCATTTGCCCCAAATAAAACTTAACTCAGAGCTCTCACATTGTGCATTTATTTTAGCTGACAATAAGAAGATTATAAAAGTAAACAATGGTAATTAAAATGTGTGTGTTTGTGTGTGTGTGTGTGTGTATGTGTGTGTGCACCCACACTAAATCGCTTCAGTTGTGCCTGACTCTTTGAGACCCTATGGACTATAGCCCACCAGGCTCCTCTGTCCATGGGATTCTCCAGGCAACATTACTGGAGAGGTTTGCCATGCCCTCCTCTAGGGGATCTTCCCAACCCAGTGATCAAACACACATTTCTTGAGTCTCCTACATTGGCAGGTGGGCTCTTTACCACTAGTGCCACCTAGGAAGCCCAATTAAAATATATGTTTATATGTTTAAAATACAAGTTTTAATATATATATTCATGTTAGTATTATGTTTATTATGTCATATTATGTTTATGCTCATTAAACATAATATTATGTTTACATTAATATATATGATTAAAATATATGTTTTAATAAAGCAATTAAAGTACTATAGAAACTCTAGTGAAGAAAGAGGAAATAATCTGGTCACAAATTATAGTTCATTATATCACCTTCTTAATGTTATTCTTATCTAGAGATCTCCTTGTTCTGAGATACTCCACTTCATGCACTGATGGTTTCCACACTTGGTTCACTGTATTTCTCTTCATTCATATTCCTCACATCATTCAGAATTACTTCAGTGTTCATATGCATGACCCTTCCCTGGTTCTATTATCACAGCTATTTAAACAATTTATTTCTCATGACCAGTTTCACACCATCTCAGTCAACACCTGTAAAGCCATAGCCTCTTATTAACATTGTCTAACGTTGTTCCATCTCCCGGACTACTTTCACTGTAATAAGAAAATTATATTCTTTAGTTGCTCAACTGTCCCCATCAAATTAAGTGGCCATATCCTAGAGAAGGAGATGTCTTTAATTTTATGCAAATCCATATGAACAAATTCAATAATTGTGAAGCATTTGCCTCATATAGATTTTCATACTTTTGCCAAGTTTATTTCTAATGGTTTCTCTTTTTTTGGTTGCTAACATAAATAGATTTTTTCCCTTCTATTATGTCTTTTAAATGATTATTTTGAGTATATATTTAAGGTTCTTTCTGTAGGTCACTTTTTATCTTGCTAGATTATTAAATTCTCTTTTTTCTCTATTTCAGTTTTAACCCCTATTTTCTTGGTATTCAGCATATTTTTAGTAAATATAAAGATCATTAATTCTTTTCTACTGTTTCTTATGACTCTATATTTTGCTTTTCTAATAGTATTGGCTGACATATAATACCAATTTTTAAATGATATTGAATAGAGAGAGCATTTTTCCCCTAATTTTTGACTTTAGCAGGAATGATGTTAATATGGCAAGTAAGACAATGGCTTACTAGATAGCTACATAATAGGCTGGATGAGAGATAAATAAGAAGACAATAAGTAGATAGATAGATATGTGTGACAAAATCAAGAAGGGTTATTAAATTTGTTGAATCACTGTTCAGCATACTGAAAATAACCGTGTGTTTCTTCTCTTTAGATACATAGAATGGTGAATCATGTTATTGACTATTTTTATTGACTAATTGTGTCATTTTTGGATTAACCATCACTTGATTATATCTATTTTCATGTCTTTTTGGATTATTTTTGTTAACATTTTAATATTTGGATCACTAAATCAGTGTTCATCTTGTTTTATTAAAATAATATTTTAATTGCACTTCTTTTTATATGATCCAGACAATTAAACTACATGATAAGGAGCACCATGATGATCTGGCCTTTTTGTAGTTTGGTAGAGTTTATCTATAACACCATTTAGATCTGGTTCTTTGTTGAAGGGTAGATAAAATCATATTCTCTATGTCTTTAATGGAAATTTATTTAATTAAACTTACTTTATATACAAGATTCATTTTTGATTAAATACCTTTTCTTTGGAAATTTTACATATTGTCGAGGATAAAGTCGGCAAATTGACTCAGGGCAAAATATGACCATGCTCATTCATTTGTGCCTGTCTAACTTCTTTCTTGGGTCCCATCACTTCATGGGAAATACATGGGGAAACAGTGGAAACAGTGTCAGAGTTTATTTTTTTGGGCTCCAAACACTGCAGATGGTGATTTTAGCCATGAAAGTAAAAGGCTCTTACTCCTTGGAGGGAAAGTTATGACCAATCTGGATAGCATATTAAAAAGCAGAGACATTACTTTGCTAACAAAGGTCCATCTAGTCAAGGCTACGGTTTTTCCAGTGGTCATGTGTGGATGTGAGAGTTGGACTGTGAAGAAAGTTGAGCGCCAAAGAATTGATGCTTTTGAACTGTGGTGTTGGAGAAGACTCTTCAGAATCCCTTGGACTGCAAGGAGATCCAACCCGTCCATCCTAAAGGAGATCAGTCCTGGGTGTTCATTGGAAGGACTGATGCTGAAGCTGAAACTCTAATACTTTGGCCACCTGATGCGAAGAGTTGACTCATTGGAAAAGACCCTGATGCTGGGAGGGATTGGGAGCAGGAGGAGAAGGGGATGACAGAGGATGAGGTGGCTGGATGGCATCACTGACTCGATGGGCATGAGTTTGAGTAAACTCTGGGAGTTGATGATGGACAGGCAGGCCTGGCGTGCTGCGATTCATGGGGTTGCAAAGAGTTGGACACGACTAAGTGACTGAACTGAACTGAACTGAAGACTACTTTCACACAAAAATGGTAAAGTTGAATAGTTGAGACAGTACTGACTCACACAGCTGAAAATATTTACCATCTGACCCTACAAGGAAAAAAAATGCTGACTCAATCTATGTTGACAAATTCATATGACTAATTTTGAGCAAGTAAGTCTGTCTTAAATTTTTTTTTCTTTGCTTTGATAGTTATCCCCCCCCTTGATGTTTCTTATTTTGTATTTGTGCTTTATTATTTAAAGTTATTTTGGATTGGTATCATTTCTTTTTATATAATAATTCATGAAATTGTGCTTTTTCATTATTCTATTTCCCTTTTTTCCATTCTTTAAAATTTGTTTTTAAAAATTTTGTATGTTAGATTCTTGTTACTGTTGCTTTTTAGAAACTATACTTTTATTTGTATTTCTCCTTTAACCTGAGTTATTATAGTGTAATAGAAAGCAAACAAACAAATACACAAGTGGAAGGATCTTTGCATTTTTGTAATAATTTCAGTATTTCATTTGTGGTCTGAGTTTTATTGGTATAGCTTTTGTTATATGTATTTGTTAATGGCACCCCACTCCAGTACCCTTGCCTGGAATTCCCAGGGATGGGAGAACCTGGTGGGCTGCCGTCTTTGGGGTCACACAGAGTTGGACACAACTGAAGTGACTTAGCAGCAGCAGCATGAACCTATATATTACCAATTCTCATAAAAGGGCTATGTACATTTCACATGAAGCTATATTCTATGTTATCTGGGTACAAAATCTTTTGGGCCTGATGCCAAGATTACAGTCTCCATTTTTTATGATTTATTATTGGAATTAGATCTTAAGCACACGTGCATTGCATGAAGATGCCCATGGAAGGCTCATGACTCTTTGTCAGATGGTGGACCTTGAGTTGTTGAAGGTCAGGAGAACAGTAATCAGAAAAGAAAATTAGATATGGCCTAGTAACTTGAGAGCATCAACTGGATCCTACAAGGAAAACTTGAATCGATGAGGTCAAACTTGGATCCAATTATGACTCTTGCAATCATGACTCTCTTTTGATCTTCCAGAACAAAGAGAAGCTGAAAGAGATTTGATGGGATCTGGAGGAACCCAGGCCCAGCTGTTGCTCTTTGCCAACAAGTCAGTCTGGTACCTTACACCAGACTTCACAGCACTGTGGCTGTGGCTTCGCATCACCTTACAAATTTAACAATTTCCCAGGTAGTAAATCATAATCTTAGTACTTACAGTGAAAATGTACTTACACTTTCCCCAAGTTTAAAACGTTTAAAAAAGAAAAACAAGCTAAGGTATTTACTTAGATATGTGCACACACACAAACACACACATACGTAGTGATATGTTTTGTTGGCTACTGTAATATACAGAAGTCATCTACATTTATAATATAACTGGCTAATAACATTAAAAATCTAGAGTCTTTTTTTATGACCAACTTTAGATGATTTACTTTCCTTGACTGAAGGATAGAATGGAGAGGACACATGAAATAAACATGTAGACAGGATTTAAGGAGACTGTATAGTTTTCAGGAAATTAACTGCATAAGTGTTCACTCCAAAGTAAGCACTAACTAAAATACAATATGGGTCAGTATATTCTAAAATAGATATGCCTATAAAATAGGCCTATAATATAGGCATATTAAAAATAGTATATTCTAAAAGAGATAGTGCCTATGATACAGTATATTTGGGATTTGTAAAATAAAATATATTATTTTTAATATTTCAATCACTATTATAGACTGATATTATTGTTTTACTTTTATAGATTATTATACTGAATGATTGAGTGAGTGGAAGGGCCAGGGTCTAATTTCCAGACACCGTGACTCTAAAACCAGGCTCTTAATTTTGCTACACTGATTCAGTTTAAAACAAAGGAAGGGCATAAATCATAGTCACCATTTGTGTCTGAAGATTGAAAGAATAAACATTTGATAAATAAACTTACCAAAGAATTATAAAAGAATGGATAAATGAAGTAACATTTGAGATAGTTAATAAAACATTGATAACATAATAAATAACCATTATAGAATTTTAGAGATTCTTATTTCAGGCATGGAAGATTTTTTTTTTTTTTTTTAATCTTTCTGGGGTCATTTAGTTTTGTCTCAGGTGATGAGATCAGATTTACAATTAACTGAAAAGTCGGTAGCCACAGAATACTAGAGAGTCATGAGGATATATGAGAAATTCTAGCATAACTTTTAAAAAGCTAGGACATATGAAGACAATAAAAGAGAAAATACTGCATTTAAGAGCAACATATTAAATTAAAATTTTCAATAAAGAAAATATTTCTTATTCTTAAATTGAAATTTTGTTTATTCAACTAATATGTGGAGATTATGATCTTTTACTTTATATTTCAAAAGACTTCAACTAAAAAAAAAAAACAGAATTTTCAAAGTTATCCTTTGATCATTCTCTCTTTTACTAGAACATTGAGATTCACAAGTTGCTGAGAACATTGTATTAACTTTTATAAATGAACTTTATGGACAAAATCTCTGTCCTTTGAAAGTTTATGAACTAAGGTGCCAGCACATTATGATTGCAGAAGCAGAACACCAATTTATTAGAAAACTAGTGTCAGATGTACTTCAGTGTTTCGATCATTCTTATGGTGATATGTCAAATTTGCTTTCAAATAAAAAAATGTATATTGAAAGAATGGCATCGAGATATATGACACCAGAGGTTTATCTTATATCTATTCCTGGAAATGAGGAGTTTTATTTGGAAAAAAATAGTGTCATGTAAGAGTTTGTAACCAAATAAATTTTTCTAGTGGCATGTTGAGTCTTCATATGAGAAAGTTAAAAAAAAAAAATCACATTAAGTTTCTCTCTTTATCTGTGAATAGAGATAATATTAAGGATCTCATAGTGATTATTCTAGGATCAATTAGTGAGATTTAATATTTAGTAAATAGTACATTCCTATAGCTTTATTTTTCCTAAATTATTAGTAAATGAATCACAAATATTGCTGATTAAAATACACTATGAGTTAAAGTTTTACTTACATAGAAATGTGATTTTGTTATTCTTTAATTGGTATAATTTTATTCACAACCCTGACAAAGTCTCCTCATTAGCAATATCAATTCAAAATCTGCTTTAATTTACAAATACTAGTTTTCCCTAAGAGCAGTTTCCACTGAGGTTTGCAAATGGCTATCTACAATGCATAACTGAAATTACAGTTCTAATGCAATCCCTGTAGAGATAGGAGATGAATACTCCACGGTAGTCCCTGGAGCTTTATTTCCTTTCCCTTTGGACAGTTGATCATAGCTGGTCCAACTGTACTGAACTGTGACGCTTGTGGTAAAGAACCCACCTGCCGAAATAGGAGACACAACAGATGCAGGTTCAGTTCCTGAGTCAGGAAGATCCCCTGGAGAAGGAAATGGCAACCTACTCCAGTATTCCTGCCTGGAGAATCCCATGCACAGAGGAGACTGGTGGGCTACCATCCATAGACTCACAAAGAGGCAGAAACAACTGAAGCGACTTAGCACACACATAACTGGGAAAAGGCCTTTGGCTGAGGTTAGCATTCTTGTCATACAACGTGTTCCAAGGATCCTAGGAATATAGTTCTTGGCCCTTGGAATGTGTATGCCTTCATGTTTCTCCTGGGTCTGGATGTTCCCATTTCTTTAAGAATTTTCCACAGTTTGTTGTGATTCACACAGTCAAAGGCTTTGGTATAGTCAATAAAGTGAAGTAGATGTTTTTTCTGGAAATCTCTTCCTTTTCTGATGATCCAATGGATGTAGGCAATTTGATCTCTGGTTCCACTGCCTTTTCTAAATACAACTTGAACATCTGGAAGATCTCAGTTCATGTACTGTTGAAGCCTGGCTTGGAGAATTTTGAGCATTACTTTGCCAGTGTGTGAGATGAGTGCAATTGTGTGATAGTTTCAACATTATTTGGCATTGCCTTTCTTTGGGATTAGAATGAAAACTGACCTTTTCCAGGCCTGTGGCCAGTACTGAGTTTCCCTAATTTGTTGGCATATTGAGTGCAGCACTTTCACAGCATCATCTTTTAGGATTTGAAATAGCTCAGCTGGAATTCCATCACCTCCACTAGCTTTGTTCATACTGATGCTTTCTAAGGTCCACTTGACTTCACATTTCAGGATGTCTGGCTCTAGGTGAATGATCACACCATCATGATTATCTGGGTCATTAAGATCTTTTTTCTATAGTTCTTTTGTGTATCCTTGCTGCCTTTTCTTAATATCTTCTGCTTCTGTTAGGTCCATACTGTTTCTGTCCTTTATTGTGTCCATCTTTGCATGAAATATTCCCTTTGTATCTCTTAATTTTCTTGAAGAGATCTCTAATCTTTCCTGTTCTATTGTTTTCCTCTATTTCTTCACATTGAGCACCGAGGAAGACTTTCTTATCTCTCCTTGTTATTCTTTGGGACTCTGCATTCAGATGGGTATATCTTTCCTTTTATCCTTTGCCTTTCACCTTTCTTCTTTTCTTAGCTATTTGTAAGGCCTCCTCAGACAACAATTCTGCCTTTTTGCATTTCTTTTTCTTGGGGATGGTCTTGATCACTGCCTCCTGTATAATGTCACAAACCTCAGTCCATAGTTCTTCAGGCACTCCGTCTGTCAGATATAATCTCTTGAATGTATTTGTCACTTCTACTATATAATCGTAAGGGATTTGATTTGAATATAGATTTAATAATGTACTAAACTCAACACCACCCTTATGGAAGAACCAAAAGAGCCTCTTGATGAAAGTGAAAGAGGAGAGTGAAAAAGCTGGCTTAAAATTCAAGGTTCAAAAAACTAAGATCATGGCATCCGGTCCCATCACTTCTTGGCAAATAGATGAGAAACAATGGAAACAGTGACAGACATTATTTTGGGGGCTCCAAAATCACCACAGAGGGTGACTGCATCCATGAAGTTAAAGACGCGTGCTCCTTGGAAGAAAAGCTATGACCAATGTAGACAGAATATTAAAAAGCAGAGACATTACTGACAAAGGTCTGTCTAGTCAAAGCGATGGTTTTTCCAGTAGTTATGTATGAATGTGAGAATTGTACTATAAAGAAAGCTGAGCACCGAAGAATTAATCCTTTTGAAGTGTGGTGTTGGAGAAGACTCTTGAGGGTCCCTTGGACAGCAAGGAGATCCATCCAGTGAATCCTAAAGGAAATCAGTCCTGAATATTCATTGGAAGGACTGAAACTCCAATACTTTGGCCACCTGATGCAAATAACTGATTCATTGGAAAAGACCCCAATGCTGGGAAAGACTTAAGGCAGGAGGAAAGAAGGATAAGATGGTTGGATGGCATCACCGACTCAATGATCATGAATTTGAGCAAGCTCTGGGAGTTGGTGATGGACAGAGAAGCCTGGCATGCTGCAGTCCACGGGGCTGCAAAGAGTCAGACATGACTCAGCAACTGAACTAAAACTCAACACCATCATGATGGAATATAAAAAAGATAGTGTTTTTTCCTGATCGTTATTCTTGGTCCATTACTTCGACAGACAATAATGACTGTCTTCCATCATTTTTTTTTTTTTCCCCATTGAGGTTCATAATCTCTTGACTTTGGTGGGTGCATAGCTGCTTAACTAATGACACACGCCTTGGAGATATGACCAAATTTTTGCCAATAGATTACAAATGGAAGTCATATGTTGTTTCTGTTTTTCAACTTTAAAGGAAAGAGAAGTACTCTTATTTTCTTTCACTTTTAAATCTGGATTTCGGTGCTAACATGGTGATGGAATGATGAAGACATGCATTAAGTAAAACAGAGAAATAGGAAAAAAGATGCTAAGCTTCTATCTAACATTTTAAAGATATTTATCAGACTTATACTTCTTAATGATCAGATTAGTAAGTCAAGATATTAAATAGCTATCATTTTTAAGGTCACTTTTGTTACCAGTCATAAGCTCTATCTTACCTAACTGTACATGTACTTGTTTCACTTCAGCCACCCAAATGGCTGTCATATTCTATACCAGAGCTGTAAAACAGAAATTTCTGAATAAAGAAAATGTTCTGTATTTGTACCATACAGTATGTCATACACTAGCCTCATGTGACTATCGAACATTTCAAATGTGGCTAGTGCAATTTAAGAATTGAATTATTTTTAATTATTTTTATAATTAAATTAAATTACTAATTAGTTTAAATGTAATCATTCATATGTGGCTATTGTTACCACTATATTGGACAGCTTACTTTTATATATTGCAATTTCTGAGAAATGCAATTCTTTGATAACCTCAATTTCAGACATGCTGTTCTTTACCCTAATTTTTTTTACCTCCTATCTTTCTTGAACTCTTCTAAAATGTTAATTCAATGAAAGTAAAATTTTAAGTAGCAAAATGATTCTAGAATTATTAATTATTATAAGGGGTATTAAAAATCATATGTTTTTAGATAATTGGAGAAGTTAGAATATAGACTATATTAAATAATAACATATTAAATTTTTTGAGTGTGACAATTTTATTGTGATTATGTAGAACTATATACTTGCTCTTAGTATATAAAAAATTTCAATTTAAAACAAAGGAATGGCATCTTTAAAGTGTTGAAAGCAAAACCTTTTCTAGAATTTTGTGTATAACAAAAAGCTTCAAAATTAAGGCAGTTGTCACTTTGTTTCTTGGCATATTAAGTAATGAAATGAGCTTCTTTACCTCCTTTCATCAAAAAAGAAAAACAACAACAACAACAAAACAGTTAGCTTCAAATTGCTTGTTTTTCCCCCCATATTCATCATGGCTTTGAGGTAGGAAAGGAAACAACTGACCCCAAATCTAAAGAGAAACAGTACCTTCAGGGAGAGAGGAGATTGGAACACAGGTGCAGCTGGAGTCAATATAACAGGATGCTGGTAAGAAGAATTCAGCTGGGAGCTCTGACACATTGTAAAAGGTTGTATTGGGAACAGCTTGATACTGTGAAATCCCTGAAGACCTAGAAATGGGACACCTTTGCTCCTTATAGGATCTTCGCAATGATTCCACAGGGTAGAGAGGAGAAAAGATCAGAAAAAGCCGCAGTAAGTGTCCATGTTGGTGTAGACTTCGGCATGATAGGGGTGGTGTGAGAAAAAAAAAAAAAACAACAACTAGGAGTAAAAATCTTTCTATCCCTGTTCGGGAACGCGAGAAAGGGGAGACTAAACCCAATTCAGGAAGTACAAAATTAAGGATAGAGAACAATACTGCAGACAGGGGTGGGGCAAGGAAAGGGGGCTATGTTGCCTCGACTGTGGAATCGGTGTTAGACCAACTCTAACACTGAAGCAGAACCCCAGTAGACCCAACCCAAGCCCCACTCCTAGATCCTGCCAGTCCCTCAGCGAAGCTAGTAAGCTTCAGATAGCAAGTGCCCTGGGAAGGACAGAAGAGAAACAAGAGCTTGCCAAGATATACTCTATGAGGCATGGCAAGAAGAGAAACTTAAATATCATAATAAAAGAGACATGCTTTTGTATCAATCAAAGTGGCCCATTTTCAGGCATTAAAAACATTTACCTAAGTATCTATTGCCCTGTACAAAGCTCATGTACCTCAGTCAATGATTCCCCGATGATCAGTGAGGTTTTTCAGGCCATTAATATACCATTAATATAAAAAAATAGAACATATGTAATAAAAAATTAAAAAATGAAACATATTACAAAGAAGCTATTTTGTGAAAGTGGTTAACTTTTTGGTCTGAAAAATATTAACACTTTGAGGGGAAATTGATAATGTGTTATAAATTTGAAGCTGGAAGATATTTTGTATGTGTTGAAATTGGGGTAGGGAATCTATGTGTGAGTGACTTCTAAAGAGATGTGAATAAAAGACAAGTGAGATGACAAGGATTTGATATGTGAAATTATGAGGTCTGAAGGTCTGGGTATTTGGTTTGGTTTCATCTTATTTCAAAGTACTTTTTCAATTTCCACCACATCAAAACCGGACATTTTATTTTACACAAGCATAGTCTCCAAAACTTGCCATAAAATTGGGGAATAAAAATCTGACAATCCTTTTACATTTTATATGAATTGCATATATTCTCACTTTGGATTGTTTTTCCTTCTGCAAGTGACTGATAGGATGTACCACTAAAGTTCTGCCCAGCTGGGAGGGTTTTCATCCCATGCTATCTTTCAGGGCCCTCTCCAGCTGGGACTGTAGTGTCGCTCCAATCATTTTTCCTCCACATTCTTAGTGAAACTATCTAGTTAAAAAACACTTTTTAATTTTTCAATATGCTAGTCATAAGGGATACCTATGTCACCATAGGTCTGAGGTGGTTGACGGACAGGCACCAGTACAACAGTCGTGGGTGATATGCAACTGGGTTCTAAGCCACCTAGCAGCTTACCTTTGCCCCCCGCCGCCAGCACTTTGTGTCAGCTGGTATGTGGGTCAAATTTATGTCCCTAACTGTAGAACATGCTGCCTCCAGAACCCAAAGAAGTATATTAGGCATTGAGATTACATCTTAGTGGTGAAAGAAATCAAATGCAATAATTCCTATTTTACATTTTTGGTAATATTTCCAAAACCTCAGAACACTAGACACCTGAAGCCATCCTGAAACTTGATAATAATACTTTCCAAACTCTCAAAGTTATTTGCATTATTTATTATAAGGCTTACGCTTTATGCAATCGCAGGAGCTGATAGAGATACCTTTGTAAAACTGTTTCATCTGCAAGTAGCTTTAGACCAGTGACTCTATAGATCAAACTAGCTGTCAGTAAGGAAGGAAAGCTAGACATGAAGTGGACAAGAGCAAAATAATGCACATATGTGAAATTAAAATAATATAAAATCTCTGACTTTGACCAGGAG
Source organism: Cervus canadensis (assembly GCF_019320065.1). Taxonomy (NCBI): domain Eukaryota; kingdom Metazoa; phylum Chordata; class Mammalia; order Artiodactyla; family Cervidae; genus Cervus; species Cervus canadensis. The sequence goes on along the minus strand of NC_057411.1, from coordinate 16,724,462 downwards.
CTGAGATAGAGTCAATTGTTTGCTTATTGATTTTACTGTTGGTCTAGAATTCCTTCTACCCAGTATTATTTTTAAATTATATAATCTCTAGTCCTAATGGAAATAAAGCATAATCTATTCAACTATAAATAAGTAAATCATATCTAGATTTGGTGTTTGGATATAGTTGGGCAATAGTAAACATAAAAGTAAAACAAATTAAGATTGATATGTCTGCTATCTTAAATTACATAATACTGGTTGTTTTGTAAAAGTAATGTACTAGTTAACATGAAAGATAGATTGATAAATTACTCAAAATAAGCAATAATGAAAATTGTTAATTTGACTTATTTGACGGTAGTTTTAGAACAAAGGGAAAATATAGTTGAGATTATTTTACAAATAGCTTAAGGGGAAATATGACCCATTTCAGAAAACAAATTAGTGACAACAAAGCAAAATCACAGCATGAAATTATCTTCTTAGCTCTCATAATATATTTCTTTATAATAACAATTTTGTCCTCACTTTCCAGTGCCTTGTTTTCTCTTTTAACTTGATGATAAAGTAAAATAAGGACTTTACACAACAAACTTGTAAACTTTGAAATAAAATATTCTGAGTAGATTATAATTAAGATAAATTATTTAATAGAGAGTATTATATGAGGGTATTTGATTGTGATTAATTATTTTATTGGATTATGACACAGATAACTGAAAATTATATTTGAGCTAAGTTTTCTTAGTTGGTTTTTACTTACAGTTAAAATACTTAGAATTTAATAAATTTGCAGAAAATTTCTGCCATTACACTACAAAAGAGATATGAGACATGAGATAGCAGAACTTATCCTATGATACAGGGAGTCACTACCAGGAGACAATAACTGATATGAAGTTGGAGTATTGGCCCAGAATATATCACTATAGTGATTGGCATACTTAAGGGTTAAACAATTTTTTTTAGTAAGAACGTATTCAGTTCCTACTATGAGACACATATAAGTAAGACACGGTAACTATGGTCTGGAAGAGGCAAAAAAAAAGGGAAAATTTAAAATATATAATATCTTTAGTAAATACTGTGAAAGACTAATAAGTGTGGTAGGTATGTGAATAGTTGAGGCTCATAAACATATTTTGATTTTATATGTAATATGAGCTTTAGAAAGTTCTCGAAAGAGATGGCATCTCAACTGAGGTGTGAAAAGCATGTATAATTATATTAAATGCAAACTGATCACATTAGTTTTAAAACCTTTCTATGTCTAATACCTTTTCTTGCTACTTACTGCTCTTAGGATGAAAACAAACCAGGTTAACATAGTCTTCAATGTACCACAAATTCTGTCACCTACCTGCATATCCAGCAAATCACAGTTGGTACTATATATCCCTCCCTTCTCTGATTAAGGCTCACTAGTTTTCTATAATTTCCTCTCTGCCTTTTATCTTCCTTTTATCTACAAAATTTATTTGTAACTCATATAAATGTTCAGCTCTAGGGACATAGTTTCTGTTATCTGCTCTATGTTTCTGACTTTAGGACTCTGCAGCAATATTTCCTGGCTTCCATGCCACCTTAGTTTCTTTAAGAGACTGTGAGAAGGCGAGGGTGGGATGTTTAGAGAGAACAGCATTGAAACATGTATATTACCAAGTGTGAAACAGATCACCAGCCCAGGTTGGATGCATGAGACAAGTGCTTGGGGCTGGTGCACTGGGAAGACACAGAGGGATCGGGTGGAGAGGGAGGTGGGAGGGGGGTTCACATGGGGAATACATGTAAATCCATGGCTGATTCATGTCAATGTATGGCAAAAACCACTACAATATTGTAAAGTAATTAGCCTCCAACTAATAAAAATAAATGGGAAAAAAAAGAGACTGGTAATTAAGGGTTATCAAATTCTTCTAGTGTCATGCATCATTGGGTTCATTCAGTGTGCGTATTGGTGCCAGCACCAAATACTTGAAGTGTATATTTGTGATTCTTGTCATATCTTCATTTATTTTTAAAATTTATTTACATCAGGAAAGAAATGAAGTTGGAAGGATGATAGTGAATTTTAAAGAGTTTAATCAAGTCATATTTCAAACTGCATCTGATGTTGCAGATGTGGGCCTTATTGGAATAAAGCAGTATGGATGCTGCATCAAGGGAGATGTTTGCTCCACTGCATGAAGATAAAATATTTTTAAAATGGTGTTTTTACCTAGAAAGCATGAGATTGTACTCATATGAAAATATCAATGTTAATCCTCTCACTGTAAATTTTAGGAAGTTTACTGTCTTGCAGGACAGTGTGCTGACTCACTGTATTGATGAGCTCCTTCTGATAAAACATGCAGTCACCTTAGTTGCCTTACACAAACGATGAAGAATGGGAGGTTATTATGATCAATATGTACCTTATGTAAATTTCTGGTGCTTCACAGGGAGGTATGTTGATAAAGCACTAAAAGTGGAGAAAGAAATATCATTATTGGTGGCTCATGCCAAAGCAAAAATTGTGCTGGACAAAGTTGAACAGGTAAATTGGAAACAAAGACTTTACTATGGCAATAAGACAGAACTCAGCCTCATCTTAACTCTCAGTTCAGTTCAGTTCAGTCACTCAGTAGTGTCCAACTCTTTGCGACTTCATGAATCACAGCACGCCAGGCCTCCCTGTTCATCACAAACTCCCGGAGTTTACTCAAACCCATGTCCATCGAGTCGGTAATGCCATCCAGCCATCTCATCCTCTGTCATCCCCTTCTCCTCCTGCCCCCAATCCCTCCCAGCATCAGAGGCTTTTCCAATGAATCAACACTTTGCATGAGGTGGCCAAAGTACTGGAGTTTCAGCTTCAGCATCAGTCCTTCCAATGAACACCCAGGACTGATCTCCTTTAGGATGGACTGGTTGGATCTCCTTGCAGTCCAAGGGACTCTCAAGAGTCTTCTCCAACACCACAGTTCAAAAGCATCAATTATTCGGTGCTCAGCTTTCTTCATAGTCCAACTCTCACATTTATACATGACCACTGGAAAAACCATAGCCTTGACTAGATGGATCTTTGTTGGCAAAGTAATGTCTCTGCTTTTTAATATGCTATCTAGGTTGGTCATAACTTTCCTTCCAAGGAGTAAGCATCTTTTAATTTCATGGCTGCAGTCACCATCTGCAGTGATTTTGGAGCCCCCCCCCAAAAAAGTCTGTCACTGTTTCCACTGTCTCCCCATCTATCTGCCATGAAGTGATGGAACCAGATGCCATGATCTTAGTTTTCTGAATGTTGAGCTTTAAGCCAAATGTTTCACTCTCCTCTTTCACTTTCATCAAGAGGCTTTTTAGTTCCTCTTCACTTTCTGCCATAAGGGTGGTGTCATCTGCATATCTGAGGTTATTGATATTTCTCCCGGCCATCTTGATTCCAGCTTGTGCTTCTTCCAGCCCAGTATGTCTCATGATGTACTCTGCATATAAGTTAAATAAACAGGGTGACAATATACAGCCTTGACGTACTCCTTTTCCTATTTGGAACCAGTCTGTTGTTCCATGTCCAGTTCTAACTGTTGCTTCCTGACCTGAATATAGGTTTCTCAAGAGGTGAGTCAGATGGTCTGGTATGCCCATCTCTTTCAGAATCTTACCTCTACTGAAACAAAAGATGTGGGGGGCTGGCAGTTTAAGAGCTGAAATGAGCTAGTGGAAAAGTATAAAGGACATTTGTGAGGAGATTGCTCAATGGGATATATTGAACATACTGAGTTATTCCTGAGTTGGCAGGTTTATTTCTCTGGATTAGGCCATCTGTGTTTGTGAGTTAGCCCCCGCTGGAGTTAGGTTCCCATCCTACCCGAGAAACTTATACATGACTCTGTTTCAAAGGGATGGCTCCCAGATTCTTGAGAAAGACATTCCTAGGCTGTGAAACAGGCAAGATCTCTTAAAAATATTTAAATCTCAAAGCCACAGAGAATTAATGTACAGTTATAAGTTTTTTGTTGTTTTGTCTTTCTGGGGTGGGGGTGGGAGTATTTTTTATTATTTATTTATTTATTTTTATTTTGTTTTGTCTTGTGGCCATCCTACTCAGCTTGAGGGATCTTAGTTCCCTGATCAGGGATCGGTCACGGGCCGTGACAGTGAAAGCCCAGATTCTTAACACTGTATTGCCAGGAAATTTCCTACTGTTACAACTTTTCTAAAGTAAATTCTCTAAGAAAAGTAAGGTCAGGGCCTAGAGTCAGAAAAGAGTCTTTCTAAAGTTTAGTCAAGATGAGGGACTATTACAGCTATCTAGATCACTTACTTTTGATTTTGCAAATACTATTGTTGCTTATTTTGTTATTTGAATCATTTCCTGGATGACCTAATTGACTTAACTGCTAGTTTAATGGGGAACAAAAGAAGATGCTGCTCTAGCTTGCCTTACTGCATTATCAACAGCTTTTTCTTTTGGATACAGGAGATGCAATAGTGTAGGAATGGATTGAAACAAATGGGAAGAATACATTTGTGTCATGTTAATCCACTTGTTGAGAATCATGAGGTTCATACATTATTGAAACAAATTACTCTCAGTTTGAAAAGCAATCTCTCTCTCTCTCTCTCTCTTTTTTTAATCTTAGAAAGATTTGTTACTTCTTGTTAGGCTCTGAAATGTAAAACTTGTTATAGGGCATAAGAACATTATTTGATGTAACCTTCTCCTTGTGAGCTGAATTTCCAACTATCTATAAGGTGTTTAAAACTGCATTTCATAATTAAAATAGTGTATTTCAAATAAAGTAAAAGTTAGTTCTTACAACACAGTTAAGTTTCATGAGGGGTCTGTATACATACATAGTATGCAAATTCCTTGGACAGCCATTGCCTCCCTAGCCTGACTTCTGATAGATGATTTTTTCTCTAATTTTTATTGGATGAAAATCAAACACTACTCTGCATGCTCTATGGTCTTAAATGAATGTGGTCCTAAAGCACAGGTGAAAAGTAAAACTCTCTCAATGACTACATTAAAAATTCCAATTTGTCTAAGTGTAATATTTATTCAGACTTATGAGCACTATGAGTGAGTGAAGTCGCTCAGTCATGTCCGACTCTTTGCCACCCCATGGACTGTAGCCTACCAGGATCCTCCATCCATGGGATTTTCCAAGCAAGCATATTGGAGTGGGTTGCCATTTCCTTCTCCAGGAGATCTTCCCAACCCAGGGATTGAACCCAGGTCTCCCGCATTTTAGGCAGACGCTTTACCCTCTAAGCCACCCTTATGAGCACTATATGGGGAATAAAAAGCAGTATATTTGGTATATGGGTCTCAATTTTTTGAGAAGTAGTCAATGAAATTACCATAAATGAAGGGCTCTGCTATAAACTGAATGTTTGTGTCCTTAAAATTCATGGAGGCTGGGCTTTTGGGAAGTGATTAGTGCCTTTATAAAAGAGGTTCCAGAGAACTCCCTTGCTCTTTCTTTCATGCGAGGATTCAGCCAGAGGGTGACCTTCTATGAACTAGAAAGTGGACTCTCACAAGATACCATCTCTGCCAGTACCTTAATTTTGGACTTCCTAGCCTTCAGAACTATTAGCAGTAAATTTCTGTTGTTTATAAACCACACAGTCTGTGGCGTTCCATTTTAGCAGCTTGAATGTTCCAAAACATGCCCAGAATAAGAGAGAGTTCTGCCAAATGTATATGTTAGAGAAGGTCTTCATGGTTAGGAGTTCAGGACAGCCCACTCAATGGATGCCAGTGAAACATCTTCCTTAGCCATCTTCCTTAGGGATCAAAAATAGTGTCTACAGAGCTAAAGACACAGATCATGATAGTATCAACACAAAGGACTTCCCCCTTATAAAGGTGCTGAGTAGTTAATTTGCTAATAGTATAATTACATTTAAGCTCCAATATCATATCCCAGGGAAATCAGTCAATTGCCCAGAGACATGTTATCTACATTAGAATCAGTGCATAGTGGAGTTTGTTCACTCTAGAGGTAGTTCCCCAGGATGCTGTTGAGAAATTAATCAAGTCCCTGAAAGTGAAAAGTGAAAGGGTTTGTTGCTCAGTCCTGTCTGACTCTTTGCAACTCCATGTACTCTAGCTCCCAGGCTCCTCTGTCCATGGAATCCTCTAGGCAAGAATACTGCACTAGGGTGCCATTACCTTCTCCAGGGGATCTTCCCGACCCAGGGATCAAACCCAGGCCTCCTGCATTGCAGGCAGATTCTTTGCCATCTGAGCCACCAGGGAAGAAATTCCCTGGAAGTGCCTTACTTTCTTCTCATTCCTAACTGATTTCAGACAGCGTAGACAATTTCAGATATGTGCAAGAAAGTTACCTTTTCAGATAAATAAGAATTTACTATTTGGTATGCAACCAAATATGAATAATATTACACATTTTAAACAAAAAGAACACAATACAGTTTAGGTACATTAGGATAAAAAACAGCAATGCTGTTTGACAGATTGATCACATGTCACCATGGAGAAGAATAATAAAGATTAGTGTTTACTTTTTACCCACCAAGAGATGGACTGGAGATCATTCACAGAGATAGGGAATAATGTTATTTTTTGTTTTTATTATGTTATATTAATATATATTATTATATAATATATATATATTATTATGTTATATTAATATATAATATATTATATTATAATATATTATATTAATGTTATATTTTGTTTTTGTTTGTTTGTTTTGAAGATATACCTGAGTGGTAATAAGGGTTCTACCAGTAAGGACCTTTCCAGTTCTGCAGGAAACCACTGGTCTTAGGACATGGCCTGCCTGGCAGGCAGGGCCTTTTATCACATTTGGCTAGAGGGCCTGGAGGGCTTCCCTGTGTGGCTCAGTCAGTAAAGAATCTGCCTGCAATACTGGAGACCTGGTTTCCATCCTTGGGTTGGGAAGATCCCTTGGAGAAGGAAATAGCAACCCACTCCAGGATTCTTGCTTGGAGAATTCCCAGGATTCTGGTGGGCCACAGTTCATGGGGTTGCAAAGAGCCGGACAAGACTGACTGACAAGAGGGCCTGGATGCCTGACAGTAGGTACTTGGGCACTGCAGAGCAGATTGCGCATGTTCACCCACATGTCCTGGAATAGATCCTTGTTTCTGAGCTCTAGAGAAATAGGGAGGGACTTCAGGGAACCCATCGTGCCCAGGTTCACCTGGCTCTGAAACAAAGACATTATGTTCCCTTGAAGCTGGATCTCAAGCCATTTTGGATCTGACCAGGGCTACAACTGATGAAAGACACCTGGAAACCATGAATTCCAGACAAACCTCAAGTCCTTTAAAGACAGCAAAGCTTTATGGGGTCTGACTAAAACCTTTTTTGCAGCTTCTTCGTCTGTGGCACTATGTGGGGAAATACTGGCCCATGGCAGATGGCTTAGCAGGCCAAGACAGGCCGCTTTCCTACAGGTCTAGAGAGCCAGGTGCCTCCTGGTCGGACTTCAGTCTGGACTCCTTCACCAGACCCCAGAGAAGTGTTCATGCACATATTCTCTGACCCCACACCTGGAAATCAGCTACAGAGGATTTCAGTTCTTCCTTATACCTCGTATTTTGTTGCTCTGACTTTCTTTCTCTAGGTTTTTTTTTTTTTTTTTTTTCTTAAGTATGTTTTTAAATGGTCACTTGAAAAATCTTAATTAGATACTTCCAACATCTCTGTCATCTCAGTGTTGACATCTATTGATTCTTTTTTTCAGTTCAATTTAAGATCTTACTAGTCCTTGGTGTGACATGCAATTTCCTTTTGAAATCATACATGTTCTTATTTAAAACTTTTTAAAATTGGCTTTTCCTTCCGCTGCTCTAGCAGAAGAAAGGAGAACTCTAGCCTTTTACTACCAAAACGTAGGGGGAGCGTTCCCCAGTAGGCCTCTGTTATCATCCCAGTAGGGAAGGTCCTTTTTAGAGCAGAGTAGGATTGGAGCTCATTCCCAATGGGGTCTCCTCTGACACTGCGTGATCATGGCCTCATTACTAACAGCAATAGTGAAATTCCCGACTGTCCATTAGTCTTCTCTTGCAACAGATCAGGGGCTTCTCTGGTAGCTCAGCTGGTAAAGAATCCGCCCGCAATGCTGGAGACTGCAGTTAGATTCCTGGGTGGGAAAGATCCCCTGGAGAAGAGATAGACTACCCACTCCAGTATTCTTGGGCTTCCCTGGTGGCTCAGATGGCAAAGAATCCACCTGCAATGTAGGGGACCTGGGTTTAATCCCTGGGTTGAGAAGATTCCCTGGAGAAGGCATGGCAACCCACTCCAGTGTTCTTGCTAGAGAAGCCCCATGGACAGAGGAGCCTGGTGGGCTATAGTCCATGGGGTTGCAAAGAGTTGGACATAACTTAGTAAGTAACCACAGCACAGCATACCACCTCAGAAAGGAAACTAGGTCTCACTGCCTTTGGAGGTAGGATACCAGGCTCCCTATATGCTCCACTGATTCAAAGCAAGGAGACATTTCATTACAGGCTAGTAGTGATGAAAAGTCCTGGCTCCCTACTTGTCATTTCTGACACTATCTTAGTGGAGTAGTAATCCATCTCTGAATTGTAATGAAAGGATAAAGATCTAGGATCTCGATTCAGCCCTTGCATGTGTAGTTGGGACAGGGGCCCAGCTGTTTGTTTGTTTGTTTGTTTTATCTGTGCCATTGGGCAGGTGTAGAGCAATGACTGTCCAAAAGTTTTCTGTCTTTTTCTGTCCCTTTGTCTAAAAGGAACAGATACTTGTTGGCACTTTTTTTTTTTTTTGGGTCTGCATCCATTGGCTTTTCTGGGTTGCCAGCTGCTTCAACTACAAGCCTTGAGAAAACCCATGGAACTTACCACCATGTGATTCCTCCAGCCCTAATTTCCCTTACTCATGTGACTTCTCTCTAGTCTTCAGAATCTTCTTATATTTGTTTTATTTACAATGTCAAAGATGTTTAGTTGTTCTTAGTGGGAGAAATAAGGAAAAGCACCTCCACTCCATCTTCCCAGAGGTAGAGATCAATAGTTAAGTGTTTAATACATGACAAAGCTAGTAGCCTGTGCTTTCAAAAAGTAACAAGTGAAAGAAGGGAGCAAGATGAGCCAATATAAAAGAGACCCAGGGTGAGAAATCCTGAAATAAAATGAGGATAATCTTTGTTGGGTACCTGGTTTAAACAGTATACTGCTTTAAAATGAACTCTGGATATTTTTTTAAACCTTATTTCCCTTGTTAGATAATGTGATGACTCATAATTTCAGCCTAATTTTTTTTTTTATCCAAGTCTTGAGAAATTTTAGTTTTTAAATTTCAATGCATTTCAGCTTCACATGTAATTTTCTTATTGTTAGATAATGAAATTATTATTTACTTGTCTTTGTTCTATAGAATTATTTATAACAGAGGAATGTAAGTAACAAATGGAAAATTTAGGCAATCACATGTAGTTATGAGTATTACCTCAGCCTCAAAATATTGTAAAATTCAAATATTTCTGCATGATATTGCCATATTTTCTAGGATATTAAGGGCAAATACTTATAAAAGTTAAGAAAATCGGATATAATTCCTGAATGAAAGTAAAAATGTCCTTTTGTGCCCCTTTTGATAATATTATTAAAGGTTAGTATTAGTTGTATTTTGCCATATGCCTAGAACAGAGTTCAGCTGAGAAGTAATTGAAAGAATAATAGGATATCCATAAAATATTTGTGAAGTTTTCTCTTTGACTTTTACTTGTGCCTTCATATAACTTCTGTCAATGCAGCCAACCTTTTTTATGAAGGTAAGTATTTCTAAGAAACTGAAATTTAGTTTGCTGTTTGACTCAAGCACTTTATTTTTTAAGAATAAATCTGATACAAATATACCATAATACCTAATATTATTGTGAATACATAGTGTTTATTAATATTATATGATATTCAGTTCTAAATTCCAACAAATTGAAATATTATAAACACTTTATTATAATTTTATTTTAAATTATAGTTAATTAATAACGTGTTAGTTTCAAGTGTACAGCAAAGTGGTTCAGTTTTACATATACATGTATCTATTCTTTTTCAGTTTTTTTTTTCCATTTAAATTGTTATAGAATATTGAGCAGAATTTCCTGTGCTATCAGCAGGTACTTGCGGTTATCCATTTTAAATATAGCAGTAGTATAAGTCAATCCCAAACTCTCTAACTGCCCTACCCACAACCTTCCCCCAGTAACCATAAGTTTGTTCTCTCTTTGTCTGATTCTATTTTGTAAATAGGTTCATTTGTATCATTTCTTTTTAGAGTCTGCATGTAAGTGATATCATATGGTATTTGTCTTTGTCTGACTTTCTTCACTCAGTATGACAATCTCTAGGTCCATCCATGTTGCTACAAATGGCATTATTTCATTATTTTTAATGGTTGAGTAATATCCTATTGTTCCACATTCTTCTGTATTCATTCCTCTATGAACATTTAGGTTGCTTCCATATTTTGACTATTGTTTAACAGTGTTGCAGTGAACATTGGGGAGCATGTATCCTTTTGAATCATGCTTTTTTTGCAGATATATGGCCAGGAGTGGGATTGCTGGATCATATAGTAGCTCAATTTTTAGTTTTTGAAGGAAACTCTGTACTGTTCTCCACATTGGCTGTACCAATTGATTAATGCATTCCTATCAATAACCTAGCTGGGTTCCCTTTTCTCCACATCCTTTCCAGCATTTATAGCTTGTAGACTTGATAATAATGGCGTTTCTGATTGGTGTCAAATGATATCTCATTGTAGTTTGGACTTGCATTTCTCTGATAATTAGTGATGTTGAGCATCTTTTCATGTGCCTCTTGGCCATCTGTATGTCTCCTTTTGGGGAGGGGGAGTCTCCTTTGGTTTTCTGCCCATCTTTGATTGTTTGTTTGTTTGTTTGCTTTTTACATCCTGCTTCAGTGAGCTGTTTGTAAATTTTGGAGATTAATTCCTTGTTGATCGCATCATTTGCAAATATATTTTCCTATATTGTATATTGTCTTTTCATTCTGTTTATGGTTTCCTTTACTGTGCAAAAGCTTTTGAATTTAATTAGGTCCCATTTTTTAATTTTTGTTTTATTTCCATTACTTCAGGAGACCAAGTCCAAATATATATTGCTGTATTTTGTATCAAGGAATGTTCTCCATGTGTTTTCGTCTTAGAGCTTTGTAGTGTCCAGTCTAACAGTTAGGCCCTTAATTGATTTTAAGTTTATTTTTGTATGTCATATTTTATGTAAAAATAAAGATAATTATAAAAAATTCAAGTAAATAGTTAATTATTTTATAATAAAGAAAAATACTAGATCACAAGGTTAAAAAAAGAACTACAGATTACTTTGGCTATTCGAGCAGACTTTTGGACTCTGTGGGAGAAGGAGAGGGTAGGATGTTTAGAGAGAACAGCATCGGAACATGTATACTATCAAGGGTGAAACAGATCACCAGCCCAGGTTGGATGCATGAGACAAGTGCTCAGGGCTGGTGCACTGGGAAGACCCAGAGGGATCGGGTGGAGAGGGAGGTGGGAGGGGGGATCGGGATGGGGAACACATGTAAATCGATGGCTGATTCATGTCAGTGTATGGCAAAAACCACTACAATATTGTAAAGTAATTAGCCTCCAACTAATAAAAATAAATGGAAAAAAAAAAAACTACATAGTTGAGACTCTTTGACCTCAACATAATAAACAACATAAATTACATTTATATAAATAAAAATAAATAAATATATGTCCAAACTCCTTTGAACAGGAGTTCACTGTTAAGCCACCAGATTGGTAAACGAAATCACTCAGTGTGTAGTCAGTTTTTTCAGGCCACATAAGGTAATCAATCAAGTGTTTTACAAGTTACCAAGTATTCTAACACTTACTCTGCAAATGTTACTGTTTTTATAATGAAGATAAATAAAAATAAAATAGACTTTCAAGATGAGTGGCTTGTGGTTTTAATAACTTTATTCATTTTGAATAGTAAAACATTAAAAATACTTTTAAAATCCTAAAGGAAAAAAACCTATAATTTCAGACTAATCTTAAATAACCTAATAAAATATAATCATGAAGCTTGTAAATTAATCACAGAATATTTGTAATGAGCTTTACAAACCAGAACTAAATTCTGTCAGATTCTAATGTTATGTTAATAACCAACAGATGTTTCCATGCTCTATGCAACATGAAACAGTAATTTATATCCTATATTTGGGGACTGTAAATTAATATCTAACAGAAAAAGATTTATAATTTCTGGAAGAGCATATATATCCAGAAAAAACAAACTGACCTACTTTTAATGAAACACCCCTCATGAGCATATCCTACTAAGTATGGCTTTATATTTTATAGGATGTATCTAAACTGCATGGACTGTTAAAATGATTCTTACTAAATGGAATACAAGTACTGTTAATGCAGACACAAAGTAAATGTAGACAAATAGAATAGCAAACAAATATTTTGAAGCACGTATTAAAGGCAGTTCAACATTTTAAGCTTAGTTATGTCCACAGTATGAAACTTAAAAGCTTAAATGAATCATTTAAGAATGATATCATTCTAAAAGTAGAACACCTCTAGAAAATGCTAATTTCTGTAAGAAACCAAAACTTTGTTTAGTCTAGTAATAAAAGCACTGATCCCTCTAGGGGTAACTTGTGGATTCTTAAAATAATGTCTGTGAATTCCTGAAGAATAATTTTAGATGCCATAATGAAATGTAATACTGAAGCTTCTAAATTGATTGTGCAGACTACTTTTATGATAAGCTTTATAAACCAGATGCAAATTCATGAAACAAAAATAAAGTAATGGAACATGGATTTACTTTCCCACCTCAAACAACTCAAAAAACAAAAATCACTGGCAAAATATGTCAGTCATTTATAACATGTTGGATATCAGACAAGAAAATACTAATCCCTTAGAGATGAGAAATGAAAGAGCCAAATTCTACAAATACCTCAGTTTACCTCCTGGAGAAAGTATCTAGGATGTAGCTTAGAAAGAAAGAGCCCAGAACTGATTCAAGAATTGTTCTTACAACTCAGATAATTACTGTCTTGGTTTCACCAAAAGTCTGGCGAATAGAGTTATTAATATCTTATTGACAGTCTCTGTGCCCTGTGATTCTCACAGAATTTTTAGAGGTGTTCTTCTCATTCTGAACTAAGAATTTTTTAATGTAAAATTCTTTGTTGTGGATTTGTTAACATGCAGTTGAGCACTGTCTAAAAAGAATGCTTTTAAATGGAACTTATTAAAGATGCATGCACAAAGTGAAAAAAAAAAAAAAAAGAATTGTTCTTGAAATGCATTAGAATCATGGATCTGAAGAAAAGAAGAAGCTATGATTAACATGGAAAGGATATCAAACAAGAGAGATGAGAGCATAGCAGAGAGAGGAAATGCAATGGAGACAGAGAGAACACACAGAGAGAATGAACTCTAGAGGTATGAAAGGCACTTCTGTCCATGGGATTTCCCAGGCAAGAATACTGGAGTGGGTAGCCATTTCCTCTTCCAGGGGATCTTGCCAACCCAGGAATCAAAACTGCCTCTCCTTCATTGCACTTGGATTCTCTACCACTGAGCCACCAGTGAAGCACCCTTGATTCTTTCTGTTCAGTTCAGTTCAGTCACTCAGTCGTGTCCAACTCTTTGTGACCTCATGAATCGCAGCACACCAGGCCTCCCTGTCCTTCACCAACTCCCGGAGTTTACTCAAATTTATGTCCATCGAGTCGGTGATGCCATCCAGCCGTCTCATCCTCTGTTGTCCCCTTCTCCTCCTGCCCCCAATCCCTCCCAGCATCAGGGCCTTTTCCAATGAGTCAACTCTTCGCATGAGGTGGCCAAAGTATTGGAGTTTCAGCTTCAACATCAGTCCTTCCAATGAACACCCAGGACTGATCTCCTTTAGGATGGACTGGTTGGATCTCCTTGCAGTCCAAGGGACTCTCAAGAGTCTTCTCCAACACCACAGTTCAAAAGCATCAATTTTTTGGTGCTCAGCTTTCTTCACATTCCAACTCTCATATCCATACATGACCACTGGAAAAACCATAGCCTTGACTAGAGGGACCTTTGTTGGCAATGTAATGTCTCTACTTTTTATATGCTACCTAGGTTGGTCATAACTTTCCTTCCAAGGAGTAAATGTCTTTTAATTTCATGGCTGTAATCACCATCTGCAGTGATTTTGGAGACCAAAAAAATAAAGTCTGACACTGTTTCCACTGTTTCCCCATCTATCTGCCTTGAAGTGATGGGACCAGATGCCATGATCTTAGTTTTCTGAATGTTGAGCTTTAAGCCAACTTCTTCACTGTCCTCTTTCACTTTCATCAAGAGCCTTTTAGTTCCTCTTCACTTTCTGCCATAAGGGTGGTGTCATCTGCATATCTGAGGTTATTGATATTTCTCCAAGCAATCTTGATTCCAGCTTGTGCTTCATCAGCCCAGCGTTTCTCATGATGTACTCTGCATATAAGTTAAATAAGCAGGGTGACAATATACGGCATTGAGGCACTCCTTTTCCTATTTGGACCCAGTCTGTTGTTCCATGCCCAGTTCTAACTGTTGCTTCCTGACCTGCATACAGGTTTCTCAAGAAGCAGGTCAGGTGGTCTGGTATTCCCATCTATTTCAGAATTTTCCAGTTTATTGTGATCCACACAAAGGCTTTGGCATAGTCAATAAAGCAGAAAGAGATGTTTTTCTGGAACTCTCTTGCTTTTTCAATGATCAGTGCATATTGGCAATTTGATCTCTGGCTCCTCGGCATTTTCTAAAACCAGCTTGAACATCTAGAAGTTCATGGTTCACATATTGCTGAAGCCTGGCTTGGAGAATCTTGAGCATTACTTTACTAGCATGTGAGATGAGTGCAATTGTGTGGTAGTTAGAGCATTCTTTGGGATTGCCTTTCTTAGGGATTGGAATGAAAACTGACCTTTTCCAGTCCTGTGGCCACTGCTGAGTTTTCCAAATTTTCTGGCGTATTGAGTGCAGCACTTTCACAGCATCATCTTTTAGGATTTGAAATAGCTCAACTGGAATTCCATCACCTCCACGAGCTTTGTTCATGGTGATGCTACCTAAGGTTCATTTAACTTCACATTCCAGGATGTTTGACTCTAGGTGAGTGATCACACCATCATGATTATCTGGGTCCTCAAGATCTTTTTTGTACAATAACCAAATACTAAATATGATACAGAAGATAGGAAACAACATAAGGGAGAAAGAGTCATACAAAAGAACTTCAGGGAACAATGCACCAAAATTACACAGGAAAAGGAATGGTTTCTTTTCCACCAGTGAAAGTGAAAAAGATTGTTTTTCATAGTTTATTGCATCAGGCTCCAACCTTTTGGTGCAAGGGACTGGTTTTGTGGAAGACAATTTTTCCATTGAAGAGGGTGGGAGAGGAACACTGTTCAGGGGACAGGGCAAGTGACAGGGAACGATGGGGAGCAGTAGATGAAACTGCTTGCTTGCCTGCCACTCACCTCCTGCTGTGCAGCCTGATTCCTAACCAGGGTGTTGGGACCCCTGGTGTATTGGTCAAAAAGTTTAGAAATGCTCTGTCTGGCTGGTACTACAAAATTAGTCCTAAAGTAAAACCAGTTTCTGCCCTGATTAATAAAGCTTATGCACAAGATCTCAACACAGTCAAATGGATTCCAAGTAATTTAACTGTATCCCAGCTCAAAAAACTTTATAACAGTATAAAAATATTCAATGCACAAGGTGAAATTTGCAATCAGTCAGTCAGTCAGTCAGTTCAGGTGCTCAGTAGTGTCCAACTCTTTGCAACCCCATGGACTGTAGCACACCAGGCTTCCCTGTCCATCGTCAACTCCCAGAGCTGGTCAAACTCATGTCCATCGAGTGAGGTTTGGCATCTAACCATCTCATTCTCTGTTGTCTGCTTCTCCTGACTTCAACCTTTCCCAGCATCATGGTCTTTTTCCAATGAGTCAGTTCTTTGCATCAGGTGCCAAAGTATTGGAGCTTCAGCTTCAGCATCAATCCTTCCAATGAATATTCAGGACTGATTTCCTTTAGGATTGACTGGTTTGAGCTCCTTGCTTTTCAAGGGACTCTCAAGAGTCTTCTCCACATCATAGTACAAAAGCATCAGTTCTTCAGTGCTCAGCTTTCTTTATGATCCAACTCTCACCTCCATACGAGACTACTGGAAGAACCATACTTTGTCAGCAAAGTAATGTCTCTGTTTTTTAATATGCTGTCTAGCTTGGTCATAGCTTTTCTTCCAAGGAGCAAGTGTCTTTTAATTTCATGGCTGCAGTCACCATCTGCAGTTACTTTGCAGCCCAAGAAAATAAAGTCTGCCACTGTTTCCGTTGTTTCCCCGTCTATGTGCCATGAAGTGATGGGACAGGATGCCATGATTTTAGTTTTTTGAATGTTGAGTTTTCAGCCAGATTTTCACTCTTCTCTTTCACTTTAATCAAGTTTCTTTGGTTCCTCTTTGCTTTCTGGCATAAGGGTGTTGTGTTTGGTATCAAATGACAAATTACCATACAAGCAAAGAACCAAGAAAATATGGCATATACTGAGAAGGTTTGATCAATCAAATCAGACCCAGAGATGTTGCAGGTAACAGGACTAATTATCCATACTAACTATACAATATATATATGTGAACTAGGATTTGGACTCCACTTTTCAGTGATAGAGCCAGGATTTGGACTCAGTTGTTTGGCCCCAAACTCTGTGCTTTTTTTTTGTTGTTGTTGTTGTATTTCTTTTTTTTTTTTGTTAACTCTGTGCTCTTAACAACAGATTCCACTGGTTCAATAATGCTGCTGCTGCTGCTAAGTCGCTTCAGTCGTGTCTGACTCTGTGCGACCCCATAGACGGCAGCCCACCAGGCTCCCCCGTCCCTGGCATTCTCCAGGCAAGAACACTGGAGTGGGTTGCCATTTCCTCCTCCAGCACATGAAAGTGAAAAGTGAAACTGAAGTCGCTCAGTCATGTCCGACTCTTAGCGACTCCATGGACTGCAGCCAACCAGGCTCCTCCATCCATGGGATTTTCCAGGCAAGAGTACTGGAGTCGGGTGCCATTGGTTCAATAGTTAAGTACAAAACCAGCAAAGCCAAAGAGTATTTTGTCTGATACTTAGAATCAGTCAGCCAATCAGTTGCTCAGTCACGTCTCTTTGCAATCCCATGGACTGTAGCTCGCCAGACTCCTCTGTCCATGGAATTTTTCAGGCAATAGTATGGAGTGAGTTGCCATTTCCTACTCCAGGAAATCTTCCCAACCCAGGGATTGAGCCCCATCTCCTTCATTGGAGGGCAGATTGTCCACCATTGCTCCACCTGGTTGTTATGTAAATATTTGTGAAGGTGAGGGAAAAAGTAAAAAGAGAAAATGGAGAGAAATATGGAAGAAAAGGGGACTTGTATTAGAAATGAAAAAGGATATTTTTCTCTTGCCACGCATTGTTTTTTCTAATTCCCTTGTACTAAACAAACAAACAAACAAAACTTAATTTTAAAATTATCCTGTAAACATATAATTTATTTTTCTGGATGCTTTACTTGAATTAGCTGTATAGTTAAATGTATCATCTATGTTAGTTTTGAAATGGCATCGGCAAGTTTATTTCTCTCATTTAAAAATTTACAAGTAGGCAATTCATAATAAATCCAGATATGCAGAGATCTTCTGTGTTTTGGCTCTACTTTCAAGGATTTTATTCATATTTCAAAACTGTTCTATGTCCAAAAATATCTGCATTTCAGCTAGCAGAAAGAAAATAAAGGAAGGAAGTTGTATTTAAGGGGATGAATAACAATGGAGTTACCACAGAATTTTTTATTTTATTTTAATGTATCCTATTGGTCAAAATTAGTTATATATGTTCACACCTAGCTACAAGGAGGATTCACAAACGTAGAATGAATCCTGAATAGCCTGAGATCAAGCTTAGAGCCCAGGTTTCTGTAACAAAGGGAAGAAAGTGAGAGTGAATGTTGAAAGTAAATTACTAATCTTTGCTGTAGTGGAATAGCAAAACCTAAATAAGGTAATTTTGATTATTATTACTGAAAAAATTATGTTTTTTTCTTAAGACTCTTATTTAAGCAAGTCTTTGGGTTTTTTGAATTAGTATCCTATGTAAGAAGGCAAACTGGCAATTGGGCTATTCAGCAGTAGTGGATTATGCCATCCCTAAAACACAGTATCCTGGGAGAATTATATCTTTCAATACTTCATCTTATCTGGAAAAGCCACATAAAACTAATTAAAGTCTTATATAATTTTACAAATTTTAAAAATATTTTGTTTAAAATCTAGTGCTTATTTTATTTTAAATATAAAATGAACAAATTATTCAGTAATTCATTTACACACTATTTGTGATGATTAGGTTTGTGTGTCAACTTAACTATAGTGATCAGTTCTTCAATTAAACACTAATATAGGTGTTGCTGTGAAGACATTATTTGTCATACACATGGTTGGTGTGTTAAAAGTCTGTATTGTTAACATCTACTAATCAGCTGACTCTGTGTCCTCTGTTGCTCAGTTATGTCCGATATTTTGTGACCCTGTGGAATGTAGCCTGCCAGGCTCCTTTTTCCATGGGACTCTCCAGGAATGAATACTGGAGTGGGTTGCCATTTCTCCTTCCAGGGGATCTTTCCAACACAGGTCTTTCAAACCTGTGTCTCCTGCATTGGCAGAGAGATTCTTTACCACTGGGTCACTAAGTGAAGATAAAGTGGATGGGCTTTGTACAATCAGTTGAAAGGTTTTAGAGGCCAAACTGAGACTTCTTTGAGGAAGAAGAATTCTTCCCCAAGACTGTAGCAGCAGGAAGAGGGAAGTAAAGCACAGAGCAGTTTGGCAACTTTGTAAACATTGAGTGAGTTTTGGGGAGAGCCCAGGAACTGAAATTAGGCCATAAGGTGCTGGGGGAAGTTGAAAAGAGTGAATAAGAAGCAGTAAAAGATAATGACGGGGAAAATAGTTTATTTCAGAGACAAACTTGGAAATGGAAAATTTCCCTTACCTAGGGGTTGGGGATGGACCTTTGTGAGGAAAAGTCTCTGAGAAACTATGCTTTAGGGGTATTGCTGTCTGCTGGGGTATATGAATCACAGCTTTATTGGAAAAACATGGCCTGAGGGTTCTGCTCTGGGAAACAAGTGCCTGAAGGATCACCAGTCTGAGGAGTTGGAGCCCTGTTAGGAGATCTTGTGTGAGGGAACAGGCTGCTGGGGTTACCAGGTTGTGAGGGAAAGGGTCTGTACTGAGATAACCACGGGGGACCAGAGTTGAAGGATGAGCTTGGACTCCACTAAAGAGGGATGAGGAGATAGGAAACATTAGTGGAAGAACCAAACGTTTGTTAAAAGACAGAGTTCTGCTTTGTTGGATGCAGTAGTGAATACTCTCCCACAAAGCATCTTAGAAAATCCATCAATAATGCAAAGTAGAACGTGTGGCTTGGGATGCCATATACATTGTGATTGGGAGCCTGAGCTTGGATTCATCCACACTTGAGTCTCTTCAGGATCTTTTCATGAAACTCTGGAAGACTTCTCAGTTCTTTGCATTTCTGTAGAGTGGGGATTGATAGTAGTACCTACATCATAGGGTTTTACAAAAATTTACAGTAAATTGATTAGCATAATGCCCTGGCACATGGTAAATACTTTTTAAAAAGTTGCTGCTATTGAGGAAAGGAATTCCTAACATTTAGATTCAACTTAGCTATAATTTATTTAGTCTACATTTTACCACTATTTGAAGAGAATTTGAAGCAAGGAACAAAAGACGACATATAAAATAGGACAATTTGTGATTAAGTGAAGATGAAGACATATGGGCTGATAATTACACTGCAAAGAGAGAAAGTGGTTACTACAGTCAGCACTGAGTTTTGTTGTGTATTTCCAAGTAAAAGGGGAAAGTGTGGAAAACCATAATCTATATCATTCTCATTATCTAAAGAAAGAATATTCATTTATTGAGAGAGAAACATTCTACACTGTAAAATTAATACCTAGAATAGTGATTTTTAATTTTTAGTGATAACCAAATCCTTTTTAAGGCAAAACCAAACCCTTTTGAAATTTAGAAAATACTTTTGAGAATTCCATTTTAAGAAATACTAATCTACAAAATTAAAATATACTCAGTGAGAGTATACTTCATGCCTCTAAAACATAGACTTAAAATCTCTGGGAGACCCTGATAGGATATGAGGGTCTGAAAGGACCAGTTTCTGGAAGGGGAACAATGTGTAAGGCAATGCCCTGTTGGATATAAAATGCATGTGGGATATTTTTCCACAATGTGAAAAAAAAAAAAAAAGAGAGAGAGAGAGAGCACAACATCAGCTCCTAATAAAGAGCTTTCCAGCTTGCTGACCTGTCTTACAAATTTCAGACTTGGTAGCTCTGAAAATTGCATGTAATTTCATTGAAATAAATCTCACTATAAATATTTTATTGGTTCTGTGTTTCTGGAGAACATTGGCTGATAAAATACTATATAAAATTTTAGCTTTGTACAATTGTATATCCTATTAAATATTTATATTTATTAATATTTTTAGATAGTGTGAAAAATACAAACTCATTGCTTAATAGTTTCTGTATCTCAATATAGTTGATTTTGAATATTAGTCTGTATGCTTAATCAGAAGCATAGCAATGAATTAAATGTGATATATTTACACTTTAAATTATGGACATCATTTTTGAATGCTGAATCATTATGGGCTCCAGAATATGTATTTTACCCTTGAATGTTGTCAAAGATAATATGTTTTTTTCATGATATATTAGAGGCAGTGTTAAGTAATGTTGACTGAATAAATTGTATGCCTTATTCATTGGAGATACAACTGTCAATATATGGTGCATTGAATTTAATAATTGATATAGGTGCAATAGAGTCAATGCGTCTGAATCAGAAGGTGTCATATCTTAACCAGAGAGTGACATAGCTAGTTCAAGTATGATCATGCATAATTCATCTTTAGATATCTGCAATATAATTTTAGTTTATGGGTAATTGCTAATATTCCAGATTGTAAAATATTTTTCTTATATATTTTAGAAACTTGTGTTTGTGCTCTTTCCAGGATATCTCTTATGATAACGTTTTGTCTAATTTATTCATATATATAAACTCTCCCATTATTTCATTTACTAAGATTCTATTTACCCAACCAACAGCATGTTGAAAAGAAAAAAAAAGAAAATCAAGGAAAGCTTTTAATTCAAACCTTTATTTAAAATACTATAATGTGAGAACAAGTCAGGACATGTTTTAAAATTAAGTCTAATAAATTATGAAAAATAGAAAGTACATTAGAACCTGACCATATTATCAGTCTATATAAAGTAGAAAATGGTGTAAGGCAAGGACATTGCAAATCCTCTGAGGAAAAAAAAAAATACATATGCACATGATTACCAAAACAGCCTTGTTATTTGTTGATCTCACTAATAAGGCTGTGCTGTACACATCCCAAGAACATTCGTTAACAAGAATTGCCTGTCCTTTATTATAGACATGTTGGAGAACAAAAGTGCCTTTCATAGATACAGAGAGCATATATATTATAAAGAGGCTTCCCTTGTGGCTCAGCTGGTAAAGAATCCTCGTGAAATGCAGGAGACCTGGGTTCAATCCCTGGGTTGGGAAGACCCCGTGGAGAAAGGAAAGGCTACTCACTCCAGTATTCTTGCCTGGAAAAATCTCATGGACAGAGGAGCCTTGTAGGTTACAGTTCATGGGGTCACAAAGAGTCGGACACGACTGAGTGACTAAGCACACCCACTCCAGTATTCTGGCCTGGAGAATTCCATTGACTGTATAGTCCAGGGCAGTCACAAAGAGTCAGACATGAAAGAGAATTTCACTTTTATTCATGTTATAAAGAAATATACTACTATGTTAATAAAGAAATCTACTACAAAAAGTCTCTGCTGAGTGTCATTACAAAGAATTTACTATAGCAAAGGAGGTTCATTGCAGTAAATAATTAACAAATTCATGGCATGTATTTATAATATTATTGTTCTTTTGACTCTACTTAAAATAGAAAGATAGGGGGCTTTCCTGGTCTCTCAGTGTAAAGAATCCACCTGCTATGCAGGAGACCTGGGTTCATTCCCTGGGTTGGGAAGATCCCCTGGAGAAGGAAATGGCAACCCACTACAGTCCTCTTGCCTGGAAAGTGCCACTGACAAAGAAGCCTGGTGGGCTATAGTCAGTGGAGTCTCAAGTTAGACACAACTTAGTGATGAAGAAACAAGGACAACAATAAATTAGAAATACACCACCTATGGACAGTTTTCCTACTCGAAGCTCAGAGAATTCTATAAATAAAAGTGAAAATGAAGCTGACAACGTTTATCATTCAGGCCATACTGCTTTTCTTGGTATATCAATCATTAATATTCATTTAGCAATTTTTAGTCTGAATATCTTCTGTCATGAACAAGAACATTGAGTTTTCACCCTTGAGAGGCAACTTTAATCCACATTTTTTAGTTGAGATATAATTGGTGTAGAGCATTATGTAAGTTACAGGTATACAGCATAATGATTTGCAGTCTTTAAAGGTTATACTTGTGGTTCAGATGGTGAAGAACCTGACTGCTATTCAGGAGACCTTGGTTCGATCACTAGGTTGGGAAGATCCCCTGGAGAAGAGAATGGCTACGACTCCAATACTCTTGCCTGGAGAATTCCATTAACAGAGGAGCCTGCCCAGATACAGTCAATAGGTTTGCAATGAGTCAGATACAACTGAGCAAATAACACTATATACCATTTATAGTTATTATAAAATATTGGCTACGTTCTATATGTTGTACAATATATTATTGTAGCTGATTTATTTTATACACAATAGTTTGTACCTCTTAATTCCTTACTCCTAGCTTACCCCTCCTTCATTCCTTCTCTGCATTGGTAACTGCTAATTTGTTCTCTATATTCTGTAATTGTTTCCTTCTTTTTGCTATCTTCACAATTTTGTTTTATTTTTTTAATTCTGCATTTAAGTTGTATTGTACATTATTTGTCTTTATCTGTCTGACTTATTTCACTAAGCCTAATATCCTCCATGTCCATCCACATTGTGCAAATGGCAAAATTTCATTCTTTTTAGGGCTGAGTAATATTCCATTATATATATATATGTATACATATATATATATATATATACATATGTATATATATATACATATATATATATACCATCTTCTTTATCTGTTCATCTGTTGATGGACACAGGTTGCTTCCATATCTTGCCAATTGTAAATAATGCTGCTATGAATATTGGGGTTCATGTATCATTTCAAATTAATGTTTTCATATCTTTGTATTTGAGGCAACTTGGATAGTTATGGAAGTCACCAGTGGTCAATGGATTCCCTGGAAATTCAAAAGATGCTACACACTTTAAATATAAAATCTAATTTAATCCTTTCAACATTCATGCAGCTAGATATTATAATGGACATTTTACAGTTTATAAAATACAACGTCAAAAACATTGTCAAATGTTTATGTACATAAACAGAGTTACTATGTAAACCTAGTTCTAATAATTCTTAATATCATGCTTATTTTTAATCACTGAGGAAATGAAGCAAGACAGAACCTCAATCACTCTAGCACTACATATATGCAGTGAGTTCATGCTAGGAAAATGGTTTCTTGTCCAATAAAGTGTTTGTCAAGTCTTATGAATTTTAGAGCTAATGGAAAAATTGTAGGAACTGAAGAAGGAATTCATAGGGCCTGAACTCGATCTCAGGCCTGTCCGTGCTGGCTGTGCTCGACTGCCTCTCCAGTGGACTCTGAACTCTCTGCTTAGTGCCTGTGAGGACGACAATGGAAGGATAAGACCCCCTCCAGACAGAGGAATCCTGAACATCACATCCAGGCTACTCATTGCCTAAGAGGAAGCATACCGTAATCACACCTGTCTCCGGACAGGTCATAAACTTTTTTTCGCATCTGTCAAGATGTAATCACAGGCTTATCGATTATTAACTGGTTGGAATGTAACTGCGGGCTTATTGACTATTGACTGTTAAGACACGTACACATGGGATAGGAGGTGGGTTTAGACACGTACGCATGGGGTATAAAAGATTTTCACAAATGCGGGACGGGGTCCTTGGCTAAGAGGAGACTCTGCCTTGGGCCCGCCGGCGTAATAAACTGCACTCCACTATCTGCATTGTCCTTCTGAGTGAGTCTGTTTCCCGGAAAGCGTGGCTATAACATTTGGTGCATGGGCCGGGAAACTCCTCACTTTGAGGAGACAGGTCTCATTTGAGGCCACCCCGAGGCTTTGGGACTTGAATCTCCTAGAGGGGGGAAGGCGCCTCGCCCCTCTGGAAGAATTCAGCCTTTCAAAGCCCGGTTTCTTCGCTTTGACAGGTAGTGGACGGCAGCAGGGAACTGAGCGCTCAGGTGAGGAGGAGCCCACCCAGTAGGGTGGAAGAGGGGGCCTGATCACCCCCCTGGGAGGGACCAGAAGGGAGCCGCATAGGAAACTGGTTTGGGTTGGCGACAATAGCTGCTCGGCACTCAGGTCGACGGCCGTGCCAGGGATAAAGAGAGGGAACTTAGGGTTTAAGAAGGCCAGTCAGGAGGTGTGTCCACGCCATCCTAGGGAACGTGCCGAGCTGTCGCCACAGGTTTTTCTTTTTTTACAAAGAGGATATTGATTTCTGCGTGCTCGTATTCTGCCCTCCCCCAGGAGGTACCCATCTGCTGTGTGACCCATCATCTCCCCTGCCAGTGGAGACAGGTAAATTGGCTTCTCGGGAAGGCCCTGGGACGTGGGAATCCAGAGGTAAGAAAATGGGAGGAAGCGGATCTAAGGCCACTGTATTGGAGAATATGATTAAGAATTTTAAGAAAGGATTCGATGGAGACTATGGGAAGAAAATGACACCCGGCCGGCTCCGTACCCTGTGTGAAGCCGAGTGGCCTTCAATGGGAGTTGGCTGGCCACCAGAGGGAACTATGGACTTAAATCTCATAAAGGCAGTCTATGCTATAGTTACGGGAAACCCCGGACACCCTGATCAGTTCCCGTACATAGACTCTTGGCTGGGAATAGCCCAAGATCCCCCCAAATGGGCCCGTTTTTATGCTCATGGCGGGGAAGGAAAAATCTTGATGGCTCAAAGGATAACCAAGGATGAGAAGGAAATTTTACAGGACCCTGAAGGAGATGAGCTCCCCCCACCGCCGTATTGGATGATGGTTCCGCCAGCTAGTAACGCCGTGGCCACCGGAGGAAGCAGCCAGGGACCGGTAAGCCTCCCGGACTCCTCAACAGTCCCGACAGCTCCACAGGTTGTAGAGCCGCCCTCCCGGCAGGCTCCAACCTCAACTGGAGGGGCAATGAGCCCACTGGACTCTACCACCCCGGATGCTGCTCCTACGTTCCCTAAACTCTACCCTCCACTCCCGGTAAGTACTCCCGGACGAGGGGGAGGAACCACTGGAATTAAACAAAGGCTCCGCTCTGCAAAAGAGCCAGAGGAAAAAATACCCTTACAGATGCCCCTCAGAGAAGTTCAGCAACCCCCAATGATAGGGGAGGATGGTAATTATCACCAAGCTCCTGTAACCTATTACTATCAGCCCTTTTCATCAACTGATATACTGAACTGGCAAAAACACACCCCCTCTTACTCGTTGGAACCCCAGGGCATGACTAGACTAATGGAGACTATTTTCCGCACTCATCGACCAACCTGGGACGATATAATGCAATTACTATCATCCCTCTTCAGTACAGAAGAGAGATACAGGATCAACGCTGAGGCAAGGAAATGGTTACAGGAGATGGTCCCTGAGGGCACTGCTAACCCAGAGAGGTGGATAGAACAAGCCTTCCCCATTGACAGACCTAACTGGGACTATAATACAGAGGAGGGAAAAATCCAATTAAAAAGATACCGGACAGCGATTATACAAGGGCTTAGAAGGGGAGCCCGGAGGCCGATGGACATGTCTAAACCGGCCGGAATAGTTCAGAAGGGAAACGAGTCCCCCTCCGAATTTTACGAGAGACTTTGTGAGGCCTACAGACTCTATACACCCATAGATCCAGAAGCTACGGGCTCCCAGATTGTTATAAATTCGTCATTCATCTCGCAAGCATTTCCTGACATAAAACGAAAGCTTCAAAAGACCGAGGGAGTTCTATCCATGTCTAGCTCTCAGTTGATTGAGATAGCAGACAAGGTGTTCCGGAATAGGGACACGGAAATAGAAAAGAAATACGAGAAGAGGTATAAAGACGAGCAGAGGAGAACAGATGAGAGGTTTGCAATGTTGGCTGCTGCGCTTGGGAAGTCTTCCGGAGACTTTTCCACCGCCAGAGCAAAGAAGACCCCCCTAGCTTCGAGGTCAGGACAGCCCTCCAACCGGTCCCAACGGAGACCACGGGCTCCATTACAGCCAAATCAATGTGCCCGATGCCGCGGGTTTGGTCATTGGAAGAATGAGTGCCCAGAAGGAAGAAAGGAAAATAAATCCCTCCCAGTTGCAGAACTCACTAACATAGAGACTGAATAGGGATGCCGGGGCTCGAAGACAGCAGGTCCCCGAGAGCCCATGGTGACTTTAAAAATTGGGGACCAAGACATTGACTTTATGGTGGACACCGGGGCAGAATTGTCAGTGGTAACTAAACCAGTGGCGCCACTGTCTAAAAGGACTGCTGCTGTAACTGGGGTTTCGGGAGAAGAAATGGTTAAGTCGTTTTGCCAGCCCAGAAAATGTCAGATGGGGGGTCACCAAGTGACTCATGAGTTCCTCTATATCCCTGAGTGCCCAGTACCCCTGCTGGGGAGAGACTTGCTCTCCAAACTGGGAGCACAAGTGACTTTCTCTCCTGAAGAGAGGCCCACTTTTCGGGTGGGCACAACTACCTACTTACTCTCCCTCTCTGTGCCCCCTCAAGACGAATGGAGGCTACATGAGCCTCCTGGAGATAAACAAGACCAGGCAACAGAGTTGGAGAGAAGGCTGACTCAGCTGTTCCCTGAGGTCTGGGCCGAAGATAACCCCCCTGGGCTAGCTAGACAACAAGCCCCTGTAATAATAGAACTCAAACCTGGCGCAACCCCGGTGAGAAAGCGTCAATACCCAATACCCATAGAAGCCCGAATTGGGATTCTGCCTCACATCAACAGGCTAAAACAGGCAGGCATCCTGGTAGAATGTCAATCAGCCTGGAACACACCAATCTTGCCGGTAAAAAAGGAAGGAGGACAAGACTATAGGCCTGTGCAGGATCTCAGATTGGTCAATCAGGCCGCTGTAACTCTGCACCCGACCGTCCCAAACCCCTATACCTTACTTAGCCTCCTCCCACCTAAGACAAGGATCTATACTTGTTTGGACCTCAAAGATGCCTTTTTCTGTATACGCCTAGCACCTGCATCACAACCCATCTTTGCCTTTGAATGGGAGGACCCCATCGGAGGCAATAAGCAGCAGCTCACCTGGACTCGCCTCCCGCAAGGATTCAAAAACGCGCCAACCATCTTTGGAGAAGCCTTGGCCTCGGACCTGGAACCTTTCCAGCCTGAAAGGTATAGATGTTGGCTCCTGCAATATGTGGACGACCTGTTGCTGGCCGCTGAGACCTGGGAAAAATGCTGGGAAGGGACCCAAGCGCTCCTCCAATTGCTGGCAGAAGCGGGATACCGGGTGTCCAGGAAAAAGGCACAAATCTGCAAGGAGGAGGTAAGGTATTTGGGGTTTGTCTTAAGGGAAGGCACAAGGTTGCTGGACCAATCTAGAAAGGAAGTAATTCTGAGGCTCCCCACGCCTAAGACTCGGCGGCAAGTCAGGGAATTCCTAGGGGCCACTGGATTCTGCAGGATTTGGATTCCAAGGTACTCTCAAATAGCCCAGCCCTTATTTGAGCTCCTGACAGGGCCTGAAGAAAATCCCGTAAACTGGACTGAAAAACAGCAGGAAGCCTTTGAGGAGCTGAGGCTAGCAACCACCTCCGCCCCCGCCTTGGGATTGCCAGACCTCACCAAACCATTCACCTTGTATGTGACTGAGAAAGATAAAACAGCCATGGGGGTTTTGACTCAAACCTTGGGAACGTGGGACAGGCCAATAGCTTATCTTTCAAAGCGACTTGATCACGTTGCCACCGGTTGGCCTGGCTGTCTGCGGGCCATGGCTGCAGTCGCCTTACTGGTACGGGAGGCCACGAAGCTGACTTTTGGCCAGGACCTGATCGTAAAAGTCCCACATAAAGTCAACACCCTCCTTCGAGGAGACCCCCACAAATGGCTGTCAAATTCCCGGATTATTCAATACCAGGGACTGCTATGTGAAAACCCCAACCTCCGTATTGAACCTTGCCAGGGCTTAAATCCGGCAACGCTTCTCCCAGTGGGAGAAGGAGGACCCACTCACGATTGCAAGGAAGTCTTAGAGGAGGTCTATGCTAGCCGTCCAGACCTCCGAGACAGGCCAATTTCAAATCCTGACTGGACTCTGTATACTGATGGCACCAGCCTGGTAAAGCTAGGACAGCGACTGTCAGGCTATGCTGTAGTGACAGAGAGGACTGTTATAGAGGCCGGCCCCTTGCCACAGCACTGGTCAGCCCAACGAGCAGAGCTATGGGCCTTAGTCCGGGCACTGCAGCTGTCAAAGGGCAAGAGAGTGAACATCTACACTGACTCCCGGTATGCTTTCGCTACACTCCACGTACATGGGGCCCTATACCGGGAGAGAGGCCTTCTAACGGCCAATGGAAAGGACATTAAGAATAAGGAAGAGATCCTGATTCTGTTAGACGCTGTCTGGAGTCCCACGGAGGTAGCAGTCATACACTGCCGTGGGCACCAGAAGGAAGACACCCCACAGGCTCGAGGAAATAGACTGGCTGATGAGACCGCCAGGCGAGCAGCCGAGGACAGGAAAGAATCCGGGGAAATCCCCATGAGGACATTTGTCCTAGCTGAGCTACCCGAGCTGGCCCTAGACTCCCCGACATACACCGAGGCCCAGAACCAGCTAGCTGAAGCGGAGGGAGCCACCAAAACAGAGAAAGGATGGTGGGAACTGCCAGGTGGTAAGCTACTAGTGCCTGAAAGGATGGCCCCCTCTCTGGTGAGCCAAGCTCATCGTATGACTCACCTAGGACATGACAAACTGGAGGACTTGATCCGAAGGTATTTTCTGGTTCCTCGCCTCTCCTCTCTATGTAGAATGGAATCCCAAAATTGTAACGCCTGCTCTCAGATTAACGCCGCTCCAGGGTGCAGACCAAAACCCCCAGGCATCCAATTAAAAGGTACCCTTCCTTTTGAACATCTGGAAGTGGACTTCGCTGAGATGAAGCCATATCGTCATTTTCGTTACCTGTTGGTCTTGGTATGTACATTCTCGGGATGGGTGGAGGCCTTCCCCACCCGAACTGAAAGAGCATCTGAAGTGGCTCGGAGCTTGCTTAGGGAGATAGTTCCTCGATTTGGATTCCCCACCAGCATAGGATCAGATAACGGGCCAGCCTTCATATCGGATCTGATACAACAAGTAAGTAAAGCCATGAATGTAAAATGGAAGTTACACACTGCCTACCAGCCTCAGAGCTCCGGAATGGTAGAACGAACTAACCGGACACTAAAGGAGACACTTTCTAAGTGGATTATAGAGACTGACTGTTCCTGGGTGGATTTACTTCCCATGGCCTTGCTCAAACTCAGGATGACCCCACGGTCCCATGGCTACTCTCCCTATGAAATTGTGTATGGGAGGCCTCCTCCCATAATAAGACAGGTAACAACTGATATACTCCAGGTAGGAGGAGACAGGATATCACAGCAGATGGAACAACTAGGTAAGGTAATTAATCAAGTAACTAAGTTTGTGCAAGAAAGAATACCGTTCCCCTTGGGGGAGCAAATGCATGAGTTTATACCAGGGGACCAGGTATGGGTGAAAGACTGGAAACATGACTCCCTAGCCCCCGGTGGAAAGGTCCTTATACTGTTGTTTTAACCACTCCTACCGCAGTTAAAGTTGCAGGCATTGCCCCTTGGATCCATCACACCAGAGCGAAGAAGGCATATAACACTGACCCGAAAGACGCTGAGTGGACCACCCAGAAGGACCCCACCGACCCACGGGGAACCAAGATCATTCTGAAGAGGAAGAAGAGAACGAGATCCCGGACGAGCTCTCTACAGGATGGAGCTGGGTAAACGACTCCTGCTGCTCGGCCTCTTCAACGCAATCCTGAACCTGACCAGTGTTCCTGCACAGGACAACGTCTTCATCTCGTGGGCACATTCCTACGCGAACTTCCACAACTCCTCCAACTGTTGGGTATGCGGGGCCATGCCCCTGTCAGTAATGGACGGACTCCCCTGGTGGGTATCGCCACTCCGTTATGGGGACTTTATGCCACTGTGTTCCTTTTTAGAGCAACAGAAAGGGACTTTTCTTTCTCTCACCAATCATAACCTTTCTTTGCTCTCCTGGTGTAAGAAGAAGCCACCAGTGGGCCAGGGACATAGGGTTACATTTAACATAAACACCAGCCTTACGGAAGTAACAAAGGCTTATACCTCATATATGAAAAATAAGAAGGAGAAGGGTTCTCTTACAAAAGGGGGACAGGCCTCCCGGTACCTTGAGCAATACTACCAGGTCTGGGATGAATATTTCTGGATGACTCCCGAGAAAGGACAGTTGGTTACCCCTGCTACTATTTGCTGGGAACAAAAAGAACAGAAAGTTGGATTTGGAGACCACCCCCTAGACCCAAAAGAATTAAAATATATGGGTTATTTGCCCCCTGAACAATGTAAACAAATCTTGGAAGTTACTTATCACCCCAATCAGTCTGTTCAGTGGCCCGGTTCCGACTGGAAATATAATCCTGGAATCCGCTGGGTAGCCCCCAATGGGACCCAGTGGCTCTGTGGGCTTAACTTATGGCCATGGTTACCAGTTGGCTGGGTGGGGCGTTGCACATTAGGATTTGCTTTTGCCCATGGCAGTATTAAGCCTGGCCTACACCAGCCTCCAGTAAACCTGCCTTATCTGCATGCAAGATGGACACGATCTGTGTTCCAATGGTATGACTATCTAGCTGCCTTGTTTGTACCCTCTGTAGGGACAACGGATATCATGGTTAAGGTAGAGGCCTTAACTAATTTCACTAAACAGGCCCTCTTAGACAGCACAAAAGCCATTCAAGCTTTGAATGAAGAACAAATTCAGATGAGGAAGGCAGTAATTCAAAATAGGATGGCATTAGACATACTCACAGCAGCCCAAGGAGGGACTTGCGCCATAATTAAAGTCGAATGTTGTGTGTACATCCCTGACCTGTCTGGAAATGTATCTACTGCCTTGAAGGATAGGCAAAATCAAGTGAAAGCCATGTCTAATGAAAATATTCCCTTTTGGACTTCAGTTCTCTCCTGGGTAAAGGGAGACTGGTGGAAAACCATTGTAACTGTTGTTATAGTAATCTTAATCATACTGCTTTGTGGGCCCTGCTTCCTACAATGTCTTGTGAATTTTGTAACCCAGAGGTTGATAGCATTCTCTCATGTGGGTGACAGGAGGGCTAAGGTACAATATATCTCAATGAGTGATGCTCGTTGTGGAAACTAAGAGCATCAAGAGGGGGGAATGAAGAAGGAATTCATAGGGCCTGAACTCGATCTCAGGCCTGTCCGTGCTGGCTGTGCTCGACTGCCTCTCCAGTGGACTCTGAACTCTCTGCTTAGTGCCTGTGAGGACGACAATGGAAGGATAAGACCCCCTCCAGACAGAGGAATCCTGAACATCACATCCAGGCTACTCATTGCCTAAGAGGAAGCATACCGTAATCACACCTGTCTCCGGACAGGTCATAAACTTTTTTTCGCATCTGTCAAGATGTAATCACAGGCTTATCGATTATTAACTGGTTGGAATGTAACTGCGGGCTTATTGACTATTGACTGTTAAGACACGTACACATGGGATAGGAGGTGGGTTTAGACACGTACGCATGGGGTATAAAAGATTTTCACAAATGCGGGACGGGGTCCTTGGCTAAGAGGAGACTCTGCCTTGGGCCCGCCGGCGTAATAAACTGCACTCCACTATCTGCATTGTCCTTCTGAGTGAGTCTGTTTCCCAGAAAGCGTGGCTATAACATTACCACTGAGCCATCAGGGAAGCCCTCAGCTGTATTTTTGTAAATATTTTCTCCGAGTCTGTGCATGCCTTTTCATTTTTGTAACAAATGCCTTAGATGACTTTCATACACTTGGAGTCTGAGAACCTCTCTTTAATGACCAACAGTGCAAATTAAAACAGCAGCAGGCAATGCTGGCCCATCTGACTGACAAAAACAAAAAAGAGGGTCCTTGGGTGTCATTGGTGATGCGGAGTCAGGGGGACACTCCTGATACTCTTAGAAGGAGGGGAAATTGGGGCAAAATCCTAGGAGGACGATTTTGCTGATTATTCATCAAAATTTTTAAAGGTGGATTCCTTTGACTCAGCAAGTCCTAGGATTTTTTTTCCTGAAAAAGGAATAAGCAATAGCAGTAAGTTGTCTGTCCTGGGATCTTTGGTCCCGGGGTTGTGCTGATAGGAGGGAGTTGCAGAAATGCCTGGCTGGCTGACCTGGGATCTTGGTACTCTGCTGTGGGCTCAGAGCCCCAAGTGAAAGGCTCAGAGGGACCGGCAGGTCAGTGAGGCTGAGATTTGACTGGCCCCCAGCAGGGAGGCTGGAGGAAAGTCCTATGCAGGTCTCACCCGACTGCGTCGGGAGTCTGGGTCCACCCTGAGCCTGGCCTGGCCAGGTTCTAACAATCCACCACCAGTTCAGACTGGGAACAAGGGACATTTGGCTGACACAGCTACCTGGGACCTAGGAAAGGACAACCCTTTGCCCCAAATACCGGTAGTTTCCCCGGGGCACAGGGAGGTGGGGCCTTGGCCAGGGCCAGCCAGGACCTGCTGGAGCCGGGCAGAAGAAGGGAGTTGGGAGCCCGGAGACCTGGGCTGTAGATCAGCCCCTGTCCTTCTGCGTCGCTTGGCCCAAGCCTGTTCCCCTACTGAGGCCCCAGTCTCCTGAGTTGGGCAGTGAACACATGGATCAGGTACTCAGTCCCTTTCTGGCCCCAACAGAGAGGACTGAAAGCATGGGTATTGGAATCTTCCAAACTTGAGTTCCATTTCTGTCTCCGTCACTTTCTATGACTTGGAATGTTATTTAGCCTCTCTATACCTCAATTTCGTTTAAAAAATTTTTATTGACATATAGTTGATTTACAGTGTTGTATTTCAGGTGTATAGCAAAGTGATTCATATATATATATATTCTTTTCCCATATAGGTCATTACAAGATATTGAGTAGAGTTCCCTGTGCTATATAGTAGGTCTTTGTTGGATATATGTTTTGTATATAGTAGTGTGTATATTTTAATTCCAAACTCCTAATTTATCCCTTTCCCCTCTTCTCCTTTGGTTCCATAAGTTTATTTTCTACATCTGTGCGTCTCCTTCTATTTGGAAATAAGTTCATTTGTCACATTTCTTAAGATTCCACATATAAGCACTATCATATGGTGTTTGTCTTTGTCTGGCTTACTTCATTTAGTAAGATCATCTCTAGGCCCATCTATGCTGCTGCATTGCTCATTCATATACCTCCGTTTCTGCTTCCAAGTAGAACCCTGCAATGGCTCCTCAATTTGCTTTGGAAAAGGGCCGTCATGATCTGCCCCTTCCCTCTTCTCCAGCTCCAGGCCCTGCCTCTCCCCCCTCATTCATCACACTGCAGCTACCCTGTAGCCCCTACACTCCTACCCTCCACCCCAGGGCCTTTAAAATATGCTCCTACCGCTGCCTTCTAAGTCTGTGCCTGTCTCCCTGGCTCAGTCCTACTCATTCATCAGGGCTCAGATGCCATTTTTTCAGGGTCAGACTGCCCTGAATCCAGACACAGCCACTCCTGCTACTGACCCCTGTCGTCACACAGCCGTGGTCATTAAACAATGCTACCTGTGATTATTTGTTTGGTGTCTCTCCGAGAGCAGGGACAAGACAGTCTTGTTGGGGACTGTGTCTCCTGCCGTTTACACCGGCTTGGCAGAGAGTAGGCACCCCAGCAGATTTGTTGAACAAGTAGTGTTAACACCCTACGCCATCCATTCTAAGACGTGTTTTCACCTCACATTTTAACATCTCTGAAGTCAGGACGTATATTATAACTGCAGTAACTGGATAGCAGCTGTGACATATTCTCAGTGCCTGCCAGTTTGCATTAAAACTTACAGCTTGGAAGGACACCCCCAAGACAAGTGGCATTGTTGTTGTTTAGTCACTATGCGGTGTCCGGCTCTCTGCAACCTAATGGACTGCAGCCCGCCAGGTTCCTGTGTCCATGGAATTTCCCAGGCAAGAATATTGGAGTGGGATGCCCTTTCCTTCTCCAGGAGATCTGCCTGACCCAGGGACTGAACCCACGTCTTTTGCATTGACAGGCGGATTCTTTACCACTGAGCCAGCAGAAAAGCCTCAAGAGTGGCATACTCTGAAGAAAAGCTACTTTACCCAAGCTCTTGATGATATAGGACAATATTACCTGGGACAGCACAGACTTCAGTGACTCCCAATGAAAAAGTGACATAGAAAAGTCAGATTCTAGGACTTCCCTAGGGATCCAGGGGTTAAAACTTTGCACTCCTGATGCAGGGCACCTGGCTTCTATCTCTGGTCAAGGAACTAGATTCCACATACTGCAACTAAAGATCCCACGTGCTGCGACTAAGACCCAGCAGAGCCAAATATATTAATAACAAAACAAAAAACCAAGAATCAGAGTCTAAATCAACTATACTCCTCCAGGGGATCTTCCTGATCCAGGGGTTGAACCCGTGTCTCATGTGTCCTGCACCGGCAGGCGGATTCTCACTAGCGCCACCTGGGAAGCCCATACTTCAAAGAAAAAGAAAGAAAGAAATGAAGTCTTAAAAAAAAACACACAAAAAAAGATTCTGCATGTACAAACGTTTCAGGAATATCTTCACGAAATTATTTTGATCATAGTTTCCTTTTTATGTGTGCACAGTAGTGGTATATGATTAAAATAATTGTTTAAAAGAGTGCGTTTAATAAGCATAAAAATAATAAAATTTCTAAGTGTTGAGGAAGTGTGTCCTGTTTTACTTGATAGTGCTGGAGACCCGCGTAGAGCGCAGAGCTCTAGAAGGCCACAGAGGGGCGCGCTCTCCACCTGCACCTTCCCAGCCCAGAGTTTCGGGAATTGGGGCTGGGAGGCTTGTGGCGTGTCGTTCTCTGTGTGTACTGTAGGTGGCGCTATACAGCCACAGTCAGGCGTAGCCTTGGGCGTCCCAGGCTGGAGTGGTGGGGATGGTGATAGGAGCGAGGCCTCAGGAGTGTCCTGTCCTGGAGGGGAGCAGGCTCTTCCACTACCCCAGGGAGAAGTCGTGGCAAGTTCTACCAGCGTGGCTATCCCAGAGGCAGCTCGGGGCGTGGGCCGAGCTTAAGAACCAAAGACGGCAGCGCTCACCCTACCTGGGACGGCTGTGTGATTCTGGCCCCCCTTGCTTTTCTGGCCCCAGTCTCCCTCCCACTGCAGTGGGAATGTGAGAGCCTGCCGCACCTGACCCCCGACAAAAGGCCCGAAGTGGCCAAAAGTCCGCCACCAGCTGCCCAGCGGGCCACTCACGGGCTCACCTGCAGAGCCCCAAGCCCCGTGACAGCCCTCTGCTTGTCTGACCTTGCCCCTGCCCCTGAGGTCAAGATGTTGCCCTGACTTCCCGGGTTGGGAAAGAGAGGCCCAAGGAAATTGAATGACTTTCCCAAGGCTGCAGATCTGTGAGCGGTTGGAGCCAGGTGTGTGTGAAAAGGAACTCTGTTCGCTCCTTCCACCATACCTGTCTGACCTCTTGTGGCGGAAGGGGACGCAGAGCAGGGTGGGAGGGAATTTCCCATTGAAGAAAAGGAGCTAATCCATCCTTGGTAAGATGATGGATTAGTCATACATGCCTGGGACTTCCCTCGAAGTCCGGTGGTTAAGATTCTGCCTTCCAGTGCAGGGGGTGTGTGTTCTATCCCTGATTGGGGAACTAAGATCCCACATGCCACACAGTGAAGAAGAAGAAGAAGAAGAAAAAAAAAAACAACAAAAACCCACATGCCTAATTTATTGCCCTCCTAAAACTAGAGTAAAGAGACTTTTTAAGCCATTGATTTTTTTGGGAAAAGACACGAAAGGCACAAATTATATAAGAAAATCTTGATAAATTAGACTCAAATGTTTAAATCTTTGCCCTTCAAAAGTTTTCACTAAGAGAATAAAGAAGCAAGTCACAGATTAGGATAAAAATATTTGCAATACATACCCCTGAAAAGGACTTGTATCCAGAATGTGATGTCTACAACTCAATAATGAGACAATCAGCTCAACTTAAAAGTGGGAGAAATATTTGAAAAATTACTTCACTAAAGAAGATAAGTGCATAGCCAATAAACATATAAAAAGATATGCAACATCATTATTTGTAAGGGAAGTACAAATTAAAACCACAATGAGATACCCCTGCCTGCCCACTGGAATGGTTAAATTTTAAAAAGGCCAATAACCCCAAGGGTTGGTGAGGGAATAACTGGAACTCTCCTATCCTGCTGGTAGAATTGTAAAATGGAAAAACCACTTTAGAAAACAATTTTTCAGCTCTTGTAAAATTAAACCTATATTTACCCCACACCCACAAATCCACTCTTAGGTATTTACCCCAAAGGAATGAAAACGTCAGTTCAGTTCAGTCGCTCAGTCGTGTCTGATTCTTTGCGACACCATGGACTGCAGCACGCCAGGCCTCCCTGTCCATCACCGACTCCCGGAGTTTACTTAAACTCATGTCCATTGAGTCGGGGATGCCATCCAACCATCTCATCCTCTGTCGTCCCCTTCTCCTCCCGCCTTCCATCTTTCCCAGCATCAGGGTCTTTTCCAGTGAGTCAGTTCTTCGCATCAGGTGGCCAAAGTATTGGAGTTTCAGCTTCAGCATCAGTCCTTCCAATGAATA
This sequence comes from Cervus canadensis, assembly GCF_019320065.1. Taxonomy (NCBI): domain Eukaryota; kingdom Metazoa; phylum Chordata; class Mammalia; order Artiodactyla; family Cervidae; genus Cervus; species Cervus canadensis. The sequence goes on along the minus strand of NC_057411.1, from coordinate 16,687,315 downwards.
TTCAGGACTGATCTCTTTTAGGATGGACTGGTTGGATCTCCTTGCAGTCCAAGGGACTCTCAAGAGTCTTCTCCAACACCACAGTTCAAAAGCATAAAACTTATGTCCTCCTAAAGTCTTGGGCTTCCCAGGTGACACTATGGTAAAGAACCTGCCTGCTGATGCAGGAGATGTAAGAGATGCAGGTTCGATCCCTGGGTTGAGAGGATCCCCTGGAGAAGGAGATGGTAATCCACTCCAGTATTCTTGCCTAGAGAATCTCATGGGCAGAGGAGCCTGGCAGGCTACAGACCCTGGGGTCTCAAAGGGTCAGACACGACTGAAGTGACTTAGCACGCAAAGTCTTTTGCAGGATGTTCATAGCAGCTTTACTCACAATAGGCAAAAACGGCTTAAATGACCATGTGGTCATCCACACCACAATAATGGGCAATAAAAAGGAGTGAATCAGGGACTTCCCTGGTGGTCCAGGGGTTAAGAAGCTTCCTTCCAATGCAGGGGTCACAAGTTGGCTCCCTGGTCAGAAAACTAAGATGCCACATGCCATGGGGTAACTGAGCCCACAAATGAAGAGTCTGCTCAGCAAAAAAAAAAAAAAAGTGACTCACTGACATTCATAGCAACAATATGGATGAATCTCAAAATAATGATGCTGAGTGACAGAAGCCAGACAAAAAACATTCATACCGTGTGAATCCATCTATATAAAATCCCGGAAAATGCAAACTACAGTGGCAGAAATGGAGTGGGGTGTCAGGGAGGGTGGGAAGAACAGGATTATAAAGGGATGTGAGGGACTCATGGAGGTAACAGATCTGGTCACTATCTGGATTGTGGTGATGAACACTGGTGGTCACACACTGAAACGTGTACTTTTTATGCCTTTTGTGTATGTGTGTGTGGCCACAGGGCATGTGGAATCTCAGTTCCCTGACCAGGGATCAAACCCACACCCTGTGCACTGGAAATGTGGAGTCTTAGCCACTGGACCGCCAGAGAAGTCTGGTATTTGTACCTTTTAAATATGTGCATTTTATTGTTCATCAGTTATAACGTGATAAAAAGTAATTATTAGCTTCAAGAAAACAGAAAAAAACAATGCTTAGCTATGAATAATATTTGCAGAGGAAAAATCACAGAAGCACTGAACAGTGATTGTTAAATTGAGATATTAAATATATTTAGTGAGTTGCAAAAAAGAGTGTAAATCTTAAGTGTGACTAGTGATTTAACCCCAAACCGCGATGGTACTTCCGCAGTAGAAGATGGAGGACAGGAAATGGGGGAGGCGGTGATTCAGGAAAGCAAAATTCTCCCTTCTCACAACAGGTAGTGGTAGAGAGCATTCGGAAGACAGGTAAACAGAGCAGGGAGGAAAAGATGACTAGAAGGTATGTGTCAAAAGAGTGGTATATGCTGATTGCTTCGGAGCATGAAATGTGTAAGTGCTAGCAAAAAAATAAACCCAAAGACTCAAAAGTGGTTGCTTCTGGGGGAGGGGAGTAGCATGGGGAGACAGGGAAGGACAGACAGGAAACCAGTGCATGTTGTTATCTTCCTTTTCGCGTTAAGGTGGTTTTGTTTCCCATGCCTGGACTGTATTGCATCAATTCTAAGACACCCATTTATTCACATGCTTAAAAACTGAAGTATAGCTGATTTTCAATATCATGTTTTGTTTCAGGTGTATGGCACAGTGATTCATATGATGCTAGGAAAGACTGAGGACAGGAGGAGATGGGGATGACAGAGGATGAGATGGTTAGGTGGCATCACCAACTTAATGGACATGAGTTTGAGCCATCTCCAGGAAATAGTGAAGGGGAGGGAAATGTGGCATGATGCTATCCATGGGATTTGCAACAAGTCGGACACGACTTAGTGATTGAACAACAATATATATATATATATATCTTGTATTGATCACTTCCTGGCTGGGTGACATTAAGGAAGTCACTTAGCCTCTCTGAGCCCCGAATTCTTCATCTAACAAGTTTGGTAATACTCCAGAATTGTAATACTAAGTAAGCACATGGGCAGGAAGCCCAGTGCTTGATCTACAGTAGGAGTGCAATAAACAGCAGCGGTTCCAATTAGCTCTTTTTTAATTTAAAATAATTGTTATTTTGTCAAAATAATGCCACACGTCAGTGAATCTAAGACATCACCAGCTATAACACGCACCTTTACTTATGCACCATGGAGAAATAAGCACTGCCATTTAGAGCCATGAGGTGCACTGCTGACTGTAAGAAAATGCATCTTGATTTTAAAGGTGTTAAAATGTGAATCAACACCTAGAGACGATCATGCTGAGTGAAGTAAGCCAGCCAGACAGAGAAAGATAAATATGATATCGCTTATATGTGGAAT